>NC_067472.1:83510600-83604510 GCF_947179515.1 Apodemus sylvaticus | reverse complement strand
TCCCCTCCCCTCTCCTCCCCTCCCCTCTCCTCTCCTCTCCTCCCCTCTCCTCCCCTCTCCTCCCCTTCCCTCCCCTCCCCTCTCCTCCCCTCTCCTCCCCTCCCCTCCCCTCTCCTCCCCTCTCCTCCCCTCTCCTCCCCTCCCCTCCCCTCTCCTTCCCTCCCCTCCCCTCTCCTCCCCTCTCCTCCCCTCCCCTCCCCTCTACTCCCCTCCCCTCCCCTCTCCTCCCCTTCCCTCCCCTCCCCTCTCCTCCCCTCCCCTCTCCTTCCCTCCCCTTCCCTTCCTTCTCCTCCCCTCCCCTCTCTTCCCCTCCCCTCCCCTCCCTTCTCCTCCCCTCCCCTCCCCTCCCCTCTCCTTCGCTCCCCTCCTCTCCCCTCCCTTCTCCTCCCCCTCCCCTCTCCTCTCCTCCCCTCTCCTTCCCTCCCTTTCCCTTCCTTCTCCTCCCCTCCCCTCTCTTCCCCTCCCCTCCACTCTCCTCCCCTTCCCTCCCCTCCCCTCTCCTCCCCTCTCCTCCCCTCCCCTCCCCTCTCCTCCCCTTCCCTCTCCTCCCCTCTCCTCCCCTCCCCTTCCCTCTCCTCCCCTCCCCTCTCCTTCCCTCCCCTTCCCTTCCTTCTCCTCCCCTCCCCTCTCTTCCCCTCCCCTCCCTTCTCCTCCCCTCCCCTCCCCTCTCCTTCGCTCCCCTCCTCTCCCCTCCCTTCTCCTCCCCCCTCCCCTCTCCTCTCCTCCCCTCTCGTCCCCTCCACTCTCCTCTCCTCCCCTCTCCCCTCCTCTCTCCCTTCCCCTCTCCCCTCCCCTCTCCCCTCCTCTCCCCTTCTTTCCCCTCTCTTCTTTCTTTCCTTTGGCTCCCCCCTCCCTTCTCCTTCCCTCCCCTCTCTTCTCCTTTCCTTCCCTTGGCTCCCCTCCCTTCTCTCCTCCCTTTCAGTCTCCTTCCCTCCCCTCTCCTTCCCCTCCCCTCTCCCACCCACTCTCCCCTCTCCTTTCTTGTCACTGAGAGCTTGTCGCTTGCTCCACCACATGCCCTGACACATTGCTCAACCTCCTATGTCTCAAACTAACAGCCAAACCACCACAGGCTGCATGCACTGAGAGATCAGCCCAAAGTGAGAACCTTTCCTCCTTTTAAGGTCTGTTTTGTTTTGTTTCAAGTACTGAGCATTGAACTCTGGTCAAGCATGCACCACTGAGCTACATCTCCATCCTTCCTTTTACATATTACTTTGAGATGGAAGTTCATTATATAGCTTAGGCTATCCTTGAATTTGCCATCCTCCTGCCCTAGACTCCTAGGTAGCTGGAGTTACAGAGTTTGCATCACCAGGCTGGTTGGTTAAGTTGCTTTTTATCAGGTACTTTGCTCCAGCAATGAAAAGCAGGCCAATAGGACATGCTATGCACCCCAGAACCCCTCAAACATTCTGGAGACCAAGTCTATAGTGCCTTCCTTTGGCCCTTCCTGGCAGGCACAAAGGCTCACACTGATCCCAGGAACCTGTTGGATGGCAGAAGCTGTGCTGACTTTTCTACACCTCCCCTCCACACCTAACAGGCTTCTAGAACCTTCTTCTGTGGTCACCCATGCAGCAAAATCCCCTATGCTACAAATGGAGGCCAGTGGTCATTACTGTGGGTGATGGATGGATGGAAAGTGTTTGTTTAGCCAGCCATGGTGCCAAGCGCAGGACTGGGGATAGTGCCCATGCTCTGCTTGGGCAGTGGTCCATCCCGCTGGGAGCAGGGCTAGAATTTGCTTTGTCCTAAGCTGGACTTACAGGCACCTTTTATTTTCCTGAGCCTTAACTCGGGACATATTTTAGCGACAGATGTGGATTTGCAAATCCAAGAAAGGAGCAGCATGGCATGACTGTTAACCTTCGCTGCAACCTGCCTGCATTTAGAGTCACCTAGGAGACACATTTCTCACTGTGCTCCTGAGGGTGTTTCCAGAGATGCTAATTGAGAAGGGAACACCTGCCCTAAAGGTGGGCAGGCCCTGCTCAGAGCCTGAATGAAAAGGCTAACCACAATTTCTGCTTCCTGCTGTGGACACATGCCCTGCCTCCTTCCCAACATGTCTTCCCCACATGACGGATTATAGCCCCTCAAACCAGGACCACAAATTAACCCTTCCTTCCTCAAGTTGCCCTGTTGGACACTTTGTCATAGCAATGGGACAAGTCACTGGTCATTGTATCTGTGCTCTATGAATCCAGAGAGATGAGAACAGAGTTTGCAGGAGAGGGGTAACTGACAGCTGACCTCAGAGGAAAGAAGGGTGATTGGGGGGTTTACCAGAGAGTGGCTGGTGCTAAAATGCTGTGGAGTTTTTTTGAGGTACAGATGGGATCAGCGATTCCCAGAGCTGAAGTTCTCTTGATCTAACAGTTCTATAAATTATGCACATGTGTACCAGGACTCCATTAGTCTAAAGTGCATTTCGAAAAGTAGTTCTGGAAGAATGCACAGCAAACTAGCAACCGTGGTTCTCTTGAGGACACGGGACAGTCCCCACTGAACAGAGAGAGACTTCTGACTTGCTCTGATTTTTTTTTTTAACATGGAGAATTCCTGCACTTGAAAATGTTGAGTGAAGAAAATAAACTTTAGTTGCCAAATGTAAATGGCTGTTGTTAAAGTGCCAGTGGAGGCGGCCTCTTCCTGGGCCTCGCGGAGGGCAGTCGGGGACTCCGGTAGGGCTGAGCGTGAGCTGGCGTGTGGACAGCCCATAGTGTGAGACAGTTGGCTCCAACAGCTGGGCAAGTCTGTGGTCTTCATTCCAGGGCAGCACACCATTGGGATCAGGTCTCCAGGAGCTTAGAAAGCTTCACCAACCACAAACCACAAGAAGTCACGTAGAAATGGGTTACAACAACAACAACAACAATAATGGAAGACATTTAGAAGGTAGAGAGAGGCAGGAGGACCAGAGGTTCAGGCCCATCTCAGTTACACAGCAAGTCTGAGGGCAGTCTGGGCTACATAAGTCCCTGTCTCAATAAAACAAAACAAAACAAAACAAAACAAAACAAAACAGCAAATGGAGGGAACCTTGTCACCAGCCTTTAAGACCTGCCAGGCATATCTGCTGGCACCTCACTTCAGGGCAGCCTTCCCCAAAGCCACTGGGGAGCAGAGTGGGAACTGCTCCCCACCTCTGTCACCCTCTATATATGGTAAGTGTGTTTGCCAGCTTTCCATTACAGTAACAAAATGCCCGAGTCATCAACTTATGGGGCAGGGTGGAGGTTGGAGGAGGGGGTGGGGTCGTCTTGGCTCATGGTCTCAGTCTATGACCAGGTAGTCTATTGCATTTTAGTTGGTGTGGACCATGCTGGTAGGGACACTCGTGGAAACAAAGCTGCTTCCTTCATGACTTCCAGGAAGCTAAAACAACAAAAACAAGAGAAAAAGACAAAGAAAAAAGACCCCAATGACCTAACACCCTTCCAATAAGACACACCTCTTAAAGTGTCCTTGTCAGTGACAACATACACCTGGACACCAGACCTTTAACAGTCATGTAAAATGGAACAGTGAGACCTAACAGTTTGTGGCAGAAGACAGACTTGGGGTGGAGATTAATAGCATGGGGTTAGCATGGCCAGACTGTGCTGTAGTGTATCTGACATGAGAAATCTACGTGACTGCTTAAAATATTGTATGTTTATTTATTTATTTATATTTTATGTATGCATGTATGGGGTAGGGAGGTGTGGAGATCAGAGGGCAACTGGCAGCACTTAATTCTTTCCTACTCTGTGGGTCTCCAGAATTGAACTCAGGTCACAAGGCTTAGCTGCAAGTTCCTTTACCCAATGCCCTCTCTCTGCCCCCAAAGTGCCCTTGCTATTGCAAACTCCCAGGCCTGATCATTTATTTGTTACTCTTAAAGACTTATTTTTGACTGGACTCAGAAGTATAAGCTCTTAGCGAGCACAGCCTACGTCTCCTGGCAATCTGTTCCTGGTATTTTTCTTTGGCTTTCCTTCATACACTTGGCCAAAGATTTAGCATCTTCTGTAGCCGCCTCCTCATTTTTCATCGTGTGTCATTTCTTCAGGACAATACCTCAGCATTTGTGTTGCTGGACACACGGAGTGACACCATGCTGAATCTTGGGTACTTTGGTGCTGGGCTTTTTCTTCCTTGTTTAAGGGCTTTCTGACAACATACTGGTGGGCATCGTCTTCTTCGGAGACATTGAAAGACTTTCAGATTCTGCTAGCTCTTCTCAGCACCAATTGCCAAGGCACAATAGTATCTGTCAGTCCAGGAATAGCCACCCCCCACCTCTTTTTATAGAATAACCAAGTTGAGAACACTCAGATTGGCACCCACAATGCATCATCCTCAGACAGACTTGTGCTTTCTCTCTCCAGTTCTCTTCAGGCTATAACAAGAATGATCCTGATTCAGCAGCAGGCGCCCTCTGCCGTCAAGCACCTTGCTTGGTGGGAAAACCTTGTGTGTAGTTCACTGATTTGGACCACGTAACCATTCTGTCTTCACCCAGAGCATTGGCAACTATTTCTGCGGCCATGGTTTCTCACAGAAAGCGCACAGCTTACACTCACCGTCTTCTTTAACGCCATCTCTGAAGTAGGTGGCTAGGAAAGAGATACTCAGCTTCATCTTGACCTCCTAGGAGGCACCATGTAAAAGAGGTTGTCACTTCTTCGTCACAATATGAACTGCAACTGGCTTGTTTTTACCAACTCGATTGACACACTTAGGACACAGGGAGCACAATGTCTAAATTGTTTATGCAGGTCTTTGAGTATTACATGCTGCTTTTAATCCTTGTCTTTCAATCATGTCACATGACAGCATTAATGAATGAAAGTGTGATTTAATGTCTTCTAAGCAAATTTATTAGTAAATCATTTATTAAGTCAAACCTATTGCTTTGAGTTTCTTCTACATTAATTGAAGAGTGGTACACAGTATTGACTTATAGTCAGGCTGTCTCTAAATCAGCCAATGGAGAGAGAGGGAAGAATATCTAGAAAAAAAGAAGTTACTTTAGTTTTGAAAACCAAATTATTGTGGTTTCAGGAATTGTCGTGTGGCTATGACTAATACAGTGTATTACTAGCTGCTGACAAACAGCTATACCTAAGCTATACAACTTAGCTTAAAGGAGGAGATATTTATTTTGGCTTATGATTTTAGAATTTCAGGTCATCGTAATAGGAAGGCATGGTTGCCATGGGAACACAAAGAGGAAGCAGTTCATATTTCTGAGGACCAGGAAGCAGCGAGAAAGTTGAAATCAGGGTCTAGACTCTAACTTTCATGGGCTAGACCACATTGCCTAAAGATTCCATATTCTCACAAAGCAGCGCCACTATCTGGGGAACAGATGTTCAAATCAGGAACCAGTGGTGGACATTCTAATTCAAGGTCACTGGTATAAACCAAGCATGATACTTTTCATCTTAGTACACGTTGGTTTTCTAATCCCAGCCTTTTTAGATGACATCTAATGAGTAGGTGGATCCTTATCCAATAGGGCATTGCACAACTTAGAAAACAAGAATTGTAAACAGAGACAGGCACAGAGGAATAAAGAGCTGCAGAGAGAAGGCAGGTCCTGTGAAGGCAGAGGACAGGAGCAATACATTCATGACCAAGAGAAGATTGCTTAGATATTGTGATATTACAAAGAGGCTAGAAAGAGCTCCTCTACAGGCTCTATGGGTATTGGAAGGAATATGGCTCAGTCAGTGCTTCAGATAGCTTCCTTCCAGAGCTGAACGTTGGTAGTCTTTAAATTTTTATTTATTTTAAATTACATGTGTGGGCATGCAGATGTTTTCAGAGGCTAGAGGTGCCAGATTCCCTGGAGCTAGAGTCAGGTGGTTGTGAGCCACCTGACATGGACTTGAACTCAGGTCCTCCGGAAGAGCAATACCCCTGCTTTTGTTTTTAAAGCAGTTCTGTTTGTGGCCCCTAAAGAAGCTCTTGGAAGTCTGCATGTGTGTGTGTGTGTGTGTGTTTGTGTGTGTGTGCTAGAGCGTAAAGGGCAGGTGGCAGGCCTGGAACTTGGCCTGAGGTAGGTGAGACATTAAGGCAAAGCACTGAACGAAATAGCTAGAAACTACTTTTTTAAAACTTTTTTTTATTGAATATAATCTTCATTTACATCTCAAATGCTAAAACCTTTCCCAGTTGGTTCCCCCGCTCCCCGAAAACACTCAAGCCTTCCTCCCACCCCCTGCCTCCACCTGACCCACTCCCACTCCCCCCACCTTGATTTCCCTATGCTGGGGCATCTATTGAGCTTTCACAGGACGAAGGACCTCTCTTCCCACTGATGTCTGACAAGGCCTTCCTCTGCCCCACTTTTGGCTGGAACCATGTGTACCCCTTGGTTGATGGTTTAGTCCCTGGGAGTCCTGGGGCATCTGGGCGACTGATATCATTGTTCTTCCCATGGGGCTGTAAACCCCTTCAGCTCTTCTGGACCACCCTCCAGCTCTTCCATTGGGGACCCCAAGCTCAGTCCCAATGGTTGGCTACTAGTATCTGCCTCTGTAAGTGTAAGGCTCTGGCAGGGCCCCTCTGGAGACAACCATGACATGCTTTTTTTTTTTTATAAGCACTTTTTGTCATTCATAGTAGTGTCAGGGTTTGTTGACTGTTTATAGGATAAATCCCCAGGTAGGGCAGTCTCTGGGTGGCCTTTACTTCAGTCTCTGCTCCAAGCATTTTCTCCCTTATTGCTCCTGTGAGTATTTTGTTCCCTTTCTCAGAGGAGACAAAGCATCCTCACTTAAGTCCTCCTTCTTGAGCTTCCTGTGGCCTGTGAATTGTAACATGTTTATTTTGAGCTTTTGAGCTCACATTCACTTATTAGTAAGTATATACCATGTGTGTTCTTTTGTGATTGGGTTACCTCACTCAGGATGACACTTTCTAGTTCTATCCATTTGCCTAAGAATTTCATGAATGCATTGTTTTTAATAGCTCAATAGTACTCCATTGGGCATATATACCACAATTTCTGTATCCATTCCTCTGTTGAAGAACATCTGGGTTCTTTCCAGCTTCTGGCTATTATAAATAAGGCTGCTATGAACATAATGGAGCATGTGTCCTTATTACATGTTGGAGCATCTTCTGGGTATATGCCCAGGAGTGGTATAGCTGGGTCCTCAGGTAGTAAGTACTATGTCTAATTTACTGAGGAACCGCCAAACTGATTTCCAGAGTGCAATCCCACCAACAATGGAGAAATGTTCCTCCTTCCTCACATCCTCTCCAGCATCTACTGTCCTCTGAATTTTTTATCTTAGCTATTATGACTGGTGTGAGGTGGAATCTCAGGGTTGTTTTGATTTGCATTTCCCTGTTAACTGGATGCTGAACATTTCTTTAGGTACTTCAGGGCCATTTGAGTTTCCTCAGTTGAGAATTCCCTGTTCAGCTCCGTACCCCATTTTTAATAGGGTTATTTGACTCTCTGGAGTCTCTTCCTAGACAGCCCTTTCTTGCCCTGTAGTTTCTGTCTTAACAGGGCAAGAAAGGGCTGCCTAGGAAGAGGCTCCTTCCTTTTCTCTTTGTAGTTTCGGGTGGCTTCCACCAGGGGGCAGAGCGGGACTTCTGCGCACAAAAAAAGGACCGTGTACCAAAAGGAGCATGCCATGGTTGTCTCCAGAGGGGCCCTGCCAGAGCCTTACAAATACAGAGGCAGAAACTAGCAACCAACATAGGATTGCTAATCTTTGGGGGTGGCTTTTGGGAGGGGGAAATTGGGAAAGGTTTTACCATTGGCAATGTAAATGAAGAAGATACTCAATAAAAATAAAATCAGTTAAAAGAAAAAAAAAAAAGGAAAAGAATCTCAAGACAAACGGCCAGCAGGTTGATTCCCCAAGCTAAAACCACCCTTCAAACACCACTCCACCCTACGCTACCCTACACTGCCCCCAAACACTCCGCCACCCCATCCCATTCTGCTCCACCGCTCAAACACTCTCAAACACCATTACCACCCAACCCCATCCCCTAAACATCCCCGCCTCCTCTCTATCTCCATGGCATCCCACTCACATCCCGCAAACAAACACCATTCCCCCGCCCAGGGTGGGGAGAGAGGCAAGAGACTTCCCAATTTCTTGAGGAAAAGAGAACTAGGCTCTCAGAGCTAAGGCAAATCCGATCTCCAGTTCCCCACACACGGTCATGGATAATATCAGGGGACAGGCCACCTGCCTTTCCTTCAATCAGATGTTGCTTGAATCCATTCTCAATTCAAACGTATTCTGATGGAAAACAGTTAACGTTGGTATTATAGGAGTCCATCAGAGATGACTTTCCAGAAACCCGTGTTTTCCTGTGATTGCTTCAACAACAGACAAGGTAGCGCCCCACACCCTTGACCATAGTGGACCTCAGCGTTTTGACAGGAAGGGCTGAAAATGAAAACCGGAAGAGCATGTGAGCCCCTTCTGCGGCTGCCTTTGTGCAGATTCACAGTCGTTCAGTCCCTTTGGATTCTTTACTCTACCCCAGAACCCACCCCATAATTACTCCCCTAACATCTGTTCTTTAGGCTAGCTGGAGTTAGTTTCCATGACTTACAAAACCCACAAAATTAAAAAAAAAATCAAGACTAGTATGCATTATGATTTCTATGGCTAGACAAGTATTAACTGCATCACTTCAAGTCATGTAGGCAAATTTAAAAAATGAAAAATAACAAAGTGTGTGGGTGCGGTGGTACATGCTGTCATCCCAGTACTCAGGCAGCTGAGGAGGACCAGGAGCTTGAGTGCAGCCTGGGCGACACAGAAAGACCCTGTCTCAAAAATAAAGCGAAACATAAAATAAAAGTCAAACAAACAAACCCAAAGCACACATCCACCGCCGCCGCCTCCCCTCCCCCTCCCCCCACCGGGACTATTAGAAGCCAGAAAAAGGCTGACTGTGTGCAGATTCTCAGCAAACATTTCCTGGCTGGCTATAGCCATTAACTAGTAATAAGACCCCGTAAAACTGATGTAGGGATAAGGGAGAGGTGGGTCACTCTGCCTCACTACATGGCCACGGAGACAACGGAATGCTTTCAACTGGCTAGGGGCAGGCAGCGAGGTGCAGGCCTACTGTGTGAAGTTAGACTCTGACGGCCAGTCAAGGCCAAGCATGTTTTCTTCAGAGCGTCAGGGTGCTCACTTCAGAGACATCTTTTTAAACAGCACGCACTCTCAACTCTTGATTATCTTGCACAGGCATGCTGGCCTGTTTGCAAAGGACCAGGCTACACGGCAAGTGGGACGGAAGTTCAGCTGGGCCTGGGCAGGATGCGCGCACCTGACTGGTGGGAGGTGCGGCTTTCTCATGTATAAGTAGTAGCTCACGGCCTACCTGAGCATCCGCTGCGTGCTTGCCAGTCTGGTAGGAGAAAATAGTACCTCATTATAGTTTTAATTTACATTGCCTTAATTGTGCGTGGGATGGAGCGTTTTTTTCTCTTGTGTCTATAAGCTGTTTGTATTTCCTTTCCTGAGAGCCACCTTCCCAGCATCCTTTGCATCACAGCTCCTTAAACTGCCCAGCATTTAACGCAGAATAATTTGCCAACAGTGAATGGTTTCTGAATGTTCATTGACCAAAATTCAGTCCAAAGTTATACACGGAAGGAACAGAGGTGCCCTGGCAGCGCCGTCTCACGGCTTCGCCGCAGCCTTGATTCTGAGCACACCCCACGCCACTTCGCCACGTCGCACTGCCTGTGTGTGTCCCCAGGCCACCCAGACAATGAAAGAGAAGGGCGAGATAGATAGACAATCTGCAGACATTTTTGCTGTAAATACCCATTTTCTGCCCTAACAAAAAACACAGTGACTCAATTACACAAGACAAAGAGGTATTTTCCTACTGTCACTCCTCAGCGAGGGACAAATCTGCATACATTTGGACTGCATTGTGCTACAACACTTGCCTTTTATGAGTTGTTTTGAGTTGACGACCTGAGTTTAATAAAAAACAAAAACAAACAACAAAAACAAAGAAACTTTATTATTAATATTTTTTAAGTTTTTTTTTTTAAGATTTATTTATTATATGTAAGTACACTGACGCTGTCTTCAGACACTCCAGAAGAGGGCATCAGATCTCATTACAGATGGTTGTGAGCCACCATGTGGTTGCTGGGATTTGAACTCAGGACCTTAGGAAGAGCAGTCAGTGCTCTTAACTGCTGAGCCATCTCTCCAGTCCCCAACAAAAAACTTTAAACATAAGGAACCATGCCCTTAACTATTTACCTAAAAAGTCTTACATGTAAGTCTGTGTTTAAATATATATATGTAATTTAAATGAGATTCTCTCACAGGGGCTGCCAATGCTCCTTTTAAGAGCCAAAGATTACCCACCAAAACCTCCAACACCAGGTAAGAGAAACTCCTTTGAGCTGTTGGTGACAGTTGTCCAGGAGACTCTGACGACATGCAGGCTTTTGCTATTTCTCTTGTTTGCCCCCTCTGAGGTGGAAGGTAAGTCTCTGTTGCTGAAGACATACCGTGCATGTCAGAAACAGGGCCCAGAGGCCCCCTGAGCTGGAACTGACCCGAATGTCTCCTTCTTCCTAAGGACTAGCTTTCATAGCATCTTTTGGCCACAGAAGGGGCCACATGAGCTTCCAAAGGAGGGAAGCAACAGTAGCTATATGATGCCCATGACCAATAACAACTAGCATAGCATGATAACCCTAAGGGTGCAGTAGTGGCACCGTCCGCTGGTGGGAACCAACAGTTCTCTATACTTAAGACTCCCTTGGCCAAGGATGGTGGCACATGCCTTTAATCCCAGCACTGAGGAGCCAGAGACAGGTGGACCTAGGAGTTCAAGGCCAGCCTGGTCTACAAAGTGAGTTCTAAGACAGCCAGGACTACACAGAGAAACCATATCTTGAAGAACAAAACAAAACACTCCTGTAAGAAAAGGAAAATCATGCTTGGTACAGAAAACTTAGCAAACTGCTCAGGACTAGTGAAGTCGTGTATTTTGGAGGAGAACCCACAACCACCACTTTACTAAACCAAATGCAGTCCCTAACTATTCCTCTAAATATTAGCACTTTTATCTACAGATAAGTATAGTCCTTACCTCTATCAGGAAAACTTCTCTTGCAGCACGTGGAGACCATTACAGAAAACCACAACCAATCAATATGCAGAGTTGTGGAGTCTAGTCACAATGGATACATTGGCAAAACAATGTACCTAAGAGAACATTGTGGAAGATGGAAGATGGGGCAGAAGATTGGATTGTGAGAGGCAGAGGACCAGGGAGTTTACTGTGAGACTGCGTCTCCTAGTAATGCCAGAAGTGACACCCATGAAAATCTCACCAACATGACTGCCTAGAAATGAGCTGAACAAGGATTCATCCCATGCCAGGAACCACAGGCAACAGAGGAGTTCTGAGACTGGGAGACATAGTATTCTTCAGGAAGGAGCACACAAATTCATTATCCAATATCAAACAGGGAGCTCTGAAAACGTATACATACAAGTAACATTATACAGACTGAGCACACACACACACACACACACACACACTCACACACACACACACACACACACACACACATTCATGCAACAGTTAATGAAAAAAAAAGCCATGAATTTGAAAGAGAGCCAGGAAGGGTCTCACACTTGCCAGGCAGGTGCTCCACCACTGAGCTATATCCCCAGCCCACGATTTAGCTCTTTAAGTAAAAATCACAAAAATAAGGAAGGGCATATGAAAGGAAAGGAAAAGAAGTTTGTAATTATAATCTCAAAATAAAAAGGAAAAAAATTATTACACAAAGGCCTAGAATTAGTATGTGTCCAATAATTTCTGAAGTATACCTAAAAATATTTCATTCCGTTTTGTGTTAAGTATGTAAATGAAGTGGAATTCTCAGTGTTAATGGCTCTAACATCAAAATCCAGGAGCCAGAGTGATTCTCAGTGGTTAAAAGGATTTGCTGCTCTTCCAGAAATCCTAACTTCTGTTCCTAGCACCCACGTTAGGGAGCTCACAACTGCCTGTACTCCAGATTTGATGGAGTCTTCTGGCCTCTGTGGGCACCTGTATACATCACACATACACACACATACACACACACACACACACACACACACACCAAACCCACCTATTGATCATCAAAAAATATTAAGAGTACTGTACATCTTGAAATATCAGGTGCTTGGCCAGGATTTAATTTTTGCTCGGCAGCCCCGGAGATTGAACCTAGGGTCTCACACTTGCCAGGCAGGTGCTCCACCACTGAGCTATATCCCCAGCCCACGATTTAGCTCTTTAAGTAAAAATCACAAGATCATCCATTTCACTGATATGCAAATTTGCTTTAATTTTCAGTAAATGGTACGGTTATAAGTATAATAATGAAGTGTTTTAAAATAAATTCCTCCATAATTTCTTATCAGTAAGTATCTGGCTTGAATAACTCCTTTACATCTCTCTGTATAAAGAGTCATATAAAGATTACTCAGCCAGGCAAGCAATGGTTGATTGCTGAGCCCTGAACAAGGCTGAAGAAGACTGGCAGGGAGTGTGCAGGAATGGAGACGTAGGGTAAAGGCTGTGAGGTGCCATTCTCTAGACTACACATGAGTGTTGTGACCATGAACTCATACTTCAGTTACCTCCTCCCAGTCTACACAAGGCTGGCACTTTCAACAATCAGTCCTGGCCGAGATGGGGTGCCCTGGCCCCACCCTTACTGCTGAGCTATTGGCTACTGGTAGCTTCTGGGGGACAGGAGACCCTTATTGTTAGTTGTCTGCCCATTGTGCTCAGCGCAACGGAGAGCTCCAAACTCACGGTCACACAGAGGCCCTGGTTAAAAACTCAGTGGGTCAGGGATTGTGCCCAGTCTTATTGTATCTTGTTAGGTCATGTTTGGTGGCTATTCCTAGAAGGCATGCTCTTTTTAGGGGGCGGGGACAGAGAGAAGGTCATGGAAGGACTGGGAGGAGTGGAGGGAGGGGAAACTGCAGTTAGGACTCAACGTGCACCAGAGAATAAAAGCCAGGCAGTGGGGGCACACGCCTTTAATCCCAGCACTTGGGAGACAGAGGCAGGTGTATTTCTGAGGCCAGTCTGGTCTACAGAGTGAGTTCCAGGGCTGCACAGAGAAAAAGAGAGAGAGAGAGAGAGAGAGAGAGAGAGAGAGAGAGAGAGAGAGAGAGAGAGAGAGAGAGAGATAAGAAAGTTCCGTGGGTCACAAAACAAAGTGAGTAGACATGAGAGAGAGGTTGTGGAGAACAGGGAGGTGAGGTGGGGACTAGGGACATGTGAACGAATGACCAGAGAGTGATCAGTATGCATCAGGTTCCTGTGTGGAAACTATCAAAGAACAAATGTAACCAATGAAAAGTATGGTCAAGGTAATTTCTCAACCAAGAAGGGGTGAAGAGTGGAGAAGGGTGAGAAGACGGCTCACACCCTCTTACTCAACACTTTCTTTTTCTTATCTGGTTGCAGTCTTACTCAGCACCTCTGGCAAGCCTATTCTTGGTCTATTTCATGTGCCGGGTCCTTCCGTCCCCCTCCCCCACTTCAGCCAGTAGATGCCCCCGAATTACCTCCACACTCGAACCTACTCACTGTAACAGCGCTCTGAGGACCCCCCACCTCTAGGATACATGCAGTGTCTGTTCAGAAATTCAGTCTTTGTCTTGTTTGGTGCCCTCCATTTCTGACTCTCCTCCCCCCTTCTAGCTGTTCAACTGGCACCACACATTCTCCCATGGGCTTAGATTTTGGGGGCAGAGGAGATCCTAAGTAGTCTTGGACAGGTCTGAGGCCTGCAGAACTGTACTTAAAAAGTGCTTGCTTATTTATGTGGGAGAAAGGCGAGGGAGAGAGCACATAAAGTCCCTGAGGGACAGTGTGGGGGAGAGCACCTGTCGCCATCACTGGGGAGGCAGAGGCAGGAGGAGGAGGAGGAGGAGGAGGAGGAGGAGGAGGAGGAGGAGGAGGAGGAGGAGGAGGAGGAGGAGGAGGAGGACTCTGAGCACAGCCTGGGTGCTGTAATGAAATTTTATTTCTTACTTTGTATAGTGCTTTTATTTGCAGTGCCTGGGGTGGAACCCAGGGCTTTGTATACACTAAGCAAGAGATCTGACAAGCTTTAGCCAAGGTTTGGAACATGTTCTCAGTGGAGTCCCTAGATCTGTGTGGCTTCTTTACTCTCTGACTATGTCCAGAGGGGTTTCTGCATCGACACTACATCTTGGAAAGGTTGGTTATTTATTTATTTATTTATTTATTTATTTATTTATTTATTTATTTATTTATTTATTTCAAGGCCAGGAAAACCACCTCCCATTTTAAAACACTAACATTTTATGCGTGAACTCAGAGATAGAGTAAAAGTTCCCCCTACCTGTGGGAAAGGAACAGCCTTACCTCTTGATTCCAGTTCAGGACAGATCCCCAAAGAGTTCTTGGGTCCAAAGTGTTTTTTCTCTTCTTCCTCATTTCTAATATTTGAGGCTGTTTTGTAATTTCCTTCCAAAGAAGTTGTGCCAGTGTGTGCTTTCCTCAGCAATGTGTGAAGGTATTTGCTTTGATATTGCCTGTTTAACCTCTCCTATGACTTTTGAACACATTGTCATATTTCTTGAGTCCCAATCAAGTCAGGCAATCCTGTGTTTATGAGCATCTTGGTTTCTTTTGTGGTGACAAAGTATCTCTGATTCCTGCCAGCTTTGTTCTTTGGTTGTTGTCTTCGGTCTTTGTTGCTTTGCCTTCTTAATTCTGCAATGATCCGCCCCTTCTCCGTCCTCCCCATTCCCCACCCCATCCACAGCGTTTCTCTGTGTTGCTCTGGCTGTAGAACAAGCTGGCCTAGAACTCACTGAGATCTACTTGCCTCTGCCTCTCAAGTATTGTGATTAAAGCTGTGTACTACCATACCCAACTTAAAGATCTTTTAGTACTAAAAAAAAAATCAGTTCATAGTTTGATGTGGGTATTATAAATGTTTTTCTTCTTTTGATTTTATCATTTTGTTATATGGAAACTTAAAATTCTCAACTATTGAAATTTATTAGTGTTTATACATGCATGTATATGTGTATGAGTGTATGTGTGTGTTTGTGTATGTGTTCGTGTGTCTCTCTGTGTGTATACATGTGTACATGTGTGCTTGTGGGGGGGAAAGGGCCAGAAATTGATTTTGGATGTCTTCCACAATTATTCTTTATCTTGTTCTTGGAGACACAGTCTCTCATTGGCTAATCTGGCCTCTCACTTCAGCTAGACTGGCTGACAGCAAGCTTCCGGGACCCTCCTGTCTCTATTTTCCTCAGTGCTGGGATTGTATGTGTATTTCTCTATTAAAAAAAATAAAAAGAAGCAGGGCTTTAAAAAATTACACTTATTTATGTGAGAGTGTATGAGTGTGCATGCCGCTGCCATGCTGCATACGTGGAGGTCAGAGGTCAACTTGCAGGATTTGGTTGTCTCCTTCCAGTATCTGGAAATCTGGGATTAAACTCAGATCATCAGGCTCAGCAGCAAAACACCTCACCCTCCCCTGAGCCCCTCACTGCCCCGTGCTTGGCTTTTTATGTGAATGCTTAGGGGATCTGAACTCAGGTCCTCAGGTTTGTGTGGCAGGAATTTTATTGACTAAACCATCTCCCCAGTCTTATTAAAATTTGTTTATTAATCCTTTTTTTCACAGATTTGTATCTTTCCTTAAAACATCATGGTTCCAAGATTATAAACAACTACCATGTTGTATGTACACAGGGCTCACTATGTAGGCCTGGTTGGCCTTGAATCTGCTTCCATTGAAACTGTGTCCACCTCCTTTGTTCTGAGGTGGTAGGCATGTGGCGACCTGGTCCATGCTTTTTTTTTATGAATGACTACCTTGGTCACCTAAGAACATCTGTTGATAAGTCACTGCCTCTTTGATGATTTGAAATGCTCTCTGATCCTTGTAACGATGCAGGCAGAAGGTCCCAGGACAGTAAACTCTGAGATACTGGCTAGTTCTTCATTTTTCTTGCTGACATTTTTGTCTTTCGGAAGATGGAGGAAGTGTCTAGAGGAACTGTTGCCTTAATTCTGGTCAACCAGATGGAAAAAGGCAGTGAGGGGAAGTGACAGAAACCCTGGTAGAAAGGGATTGTGTCATTTTAGGACTGCTGTCTGCCTCCTACTTCTTTGGTTAACCCCTGACTCCATCCTGCCTTGTTGGAAACATCACCTGTGGTCAGTACCCTAGTAGTCTGGTTCTACCTCTCACAATGGAAAGCTGAAGTCCCTCTGTCTGTTTCTTCTCTCTCACCTCCACTTCTTTGCATATTTTCTCCCCTCAGCCTCTCAAGTCATTCTCTTTCATTTTTGCCTCAGTAACTCGAATCTTCACATTTTGTTCCAGGTTATCAGAAACATCAAGCCTTCCTTAGTTGCCCTAAGCTGGATGCTTCATAGACCCACCTTCCGATCCTTTAAGAAGCAAGAAGTCACAGATACTTCAGGTGCATCATGGTCTGGTCTGTGAAGTGCAGGCTAGATTTCAAGTAAAAACTTCCTATTGTCTATCTTCCTGAAGACCATGATTGGAGGGGCCAGTGAGCTAGCTCAGTGGGTAGAGGAGCTTGCTACTGAGCCTGGGTTTATCTCAGGAACCCACATGGTGAAAGAAGAAACCTAACTCCTGCAAGGTGTCATCTTATGGCCACAAATATGCTATGGGACACTCTCCCACATTGTCCCTTTCCCCGTATTTACCCCCCCCCCACAATGAATGAACGAACAAACAAATGAATGAATAAATGAATGAATGACTAGGATTGGATATATAATTTATGAAACCCAATATGAAATTAAACTGATTGGTTTCTTGTTCAACAATAAAGAATTTCAAGAATGAGGACAGTAGATCTCTGAACTAAGAAGGACCCTTCTGAAGCCAGAGTCCTTTGAGATTTCACAGGACACAAGCCTGCTGTAATGTGCTAGATGGTGGCCTCTGAAGAGATATGTGGAAGGCTTCCTTTCCCCCCCTTTTTTATTGAAAAGGAAGTAAAAACATTTTATGATAAAATTGAAGATCTACATGGAAAATATTTCTGACAAAATTGAAATATATAGAAAAACATGTTAAAATTGACAATTTTCATGGAAAATTAAAGAGTAAAATGGTAGACATAAAAGCATTGCTAAATTATTTGAAAAAGGAAGTAGAAACATTTTATGATAGAATTGAAGATTTATGAGGAAAATATTTCTGATAAAATTGTAGAAACATAGAATAACATGTTAAAATTGAAGATTATCATGGAAAATTACAGATAAAATGATAGACATGAAATATTCCTAAGTTGATTGAAAATGGAATTATAAACATTTTCTGATAAAACTGAAGATTTACATGGAAAATATCACTGATATAATTGAAGAAAAATATAGAAAAACATGTTAAGATTGACAATTTTCATGGAAAATTAAAGAGTAAAATGGTAGGGATAAAAATAATCCTAAACTGATTGAAAGTGGAATTATAAACATTTTCTAATAAAATTGAAGATTTACATGGAAAATATTTCTGATAAAATTGAAGAAATATATAGAAAAACATGTTAAAATTGAAGATTATCATGGAAAATAATACAGATAAAATGGTAGATATAAAAACATTACTAAATTAATCGAAAGAGGAATTACAAACATTTTCTGATAAAATTGAAGAGTTACATGAAAAATATTTCTCTTAGTCTATGTCTTTTTATTGGGAAATTGAATCTATTGATGTTAAGAAATATTAAGGCATAGTGTCTGTTGCTTCCTATTATTTTTGATGTTATTTTTATGTTTGGGTGGTTACTTTCTTTTGGGTTTGTTGGAAGAAGATTACATTCTTGCTTTTTCTAGGGAGTAGTTTCCCTCCTTGTGTTGGTGTTTTCCATCTATTTTTTTTTTAGGGCTGTATTTGTGGAAAGATGTTGTGTAAATTTAGTTTTATCATGGAATAGCTTGGTTTCTCCATCTGGTGATTGAGAGTTTTGCTGGGTATAGTAGTCTGGGATGGCATTGTGTTCTCTTAGGGTCTGTCTGAGATCTGCCCAGGATCTTCTAGCTTTCATCATCTCAGGTGAGAAGTCTGGTGTAATTCTGATATGCCTGCCTTTATAAGTTACTTGCCCTTTTCCCCTTACTGCTTTTAATATTCTTTCTTCGTTTAGTGCATTTGGTGTTTTGATTATTATGTGCCAGGAGGACTTTCTGTTCTGGTCCAGTCTGTTTAGAGTTCTGTAGGCTTCCTGTATGTTCATGGGCATCTATTTCTTTAGGTTAGGGAAGTTTTTATCTATAATTTTGTTGAAGATGCTTACTGGCCCTTCAAGTTGTAAATCTTCACTCTCTTCTATACCTATAATCCTTAGGTTTGGTCTTCTCATTGTGTCCTGGATTTCCTGGATGTTTTGGGTTACAAGCTTTTTGCATTTTGCATTTTCTTTCACTGTTGAGTCAATGTTTTCTATGGTATCTTCAGCACCTGAGATTCTTTCTTCTATTTCTTGTATTCTGATGTTGATGCTTGTATCTATGACTTCTGATTTCTTTCCAAGGTTTTCTATCTCCAGAGCTGTCTCCCTTTGTGATTTCTTCATTGTTTCTACTTCCATTTTTAGATCCTGGATGGTTTTGTTCAGTTCCTTCACTTGTTGGTTTGTCTTCCTGTATTTCTTTAAGGGAGTTTTGTGTTTCCTCTTTAAGGGCTTTTACCTGTTGACCCACGTTCTCTTGTATTTCTTTAAGGGAGTTATTTATGTCCTACTTGAAGTCTTCTATTAGTATCATGAGATGTGATTTTAAATCCAACTCTTGCTTTTCCAGTGTGTTGGGGTATCTAGGACTTGCTGTGGTAGGAGAACTGGGTTCTGATGTTGCCAAGTAGCCTTGGTTTCTGTTGGTAGGGTTCTTGTGCTTGCCTTTCAGCATCTGGTTATCTCTGGTGTTAGTTGGTCTTGCTGTCTCTGGGTGCAGCTTGCCCCTCCTGGGCCTGTAAGCCTTTGTCTGTACTCCTGGGAGACCAACTCTCTTCTGGCAGGGTCTGTGCACAGGCGGCTGTGGAGCTGCCTGTCTCCCTGGTGCAAATGGCAGCTGGAAGGGGAAACTCTTGTCCCAGCAGCTCCACTGATCGTATGCCCTGTGTGTTCCTAGCTGTTCCCCTCCAGAAAGAAGATGGAGATCTCACCTCCATGTCCAAGGCTTCCTACTCAGCCCTGGGGAATATAATCTTATTTGGAAAAAGCTCTTTGTAGAAATAGCTGTTAAGAGCCTTGAGATCAAAAGGCCATTCTGGACTACTGGAATGGACCAGAGACATAATACATAAGGTAAGAGATGAAAGGAGAAAGGGGCCAAAGGGGAGACTCAGACTGTGCTAGCCTCTTTCCATCTCTGTGGTGATATAACTTGAGAAAATCAACTTAAAGGAGGAGAGAGTTGTGTTGGCTCATGGGATCAGAGGTTTCAGTCCACAGCCACTTGTGATGCAGAGTGAGACTGAAAACAAGAATGGCCAGCCAAAGACAAAGAGGGGAGAGAACATAGTATCCCATTTGAGTACACTAGTCCAGTGGTCTACTTCCTCTGATTTAGGCTTCATCTAAAGTTCCCACCACTTCCCAATGTTCAGTCAGGATCCATCATCACTGGGCTAATCCAAGGATGAGGTCGGAGTCCTCTCAATCCAAAGAGAGTCAGATTGGAGGGATGTAGTCATAAGCTAAGGAGTGCTGACTGCTACCAGGACCTGGAAGAAGGGCCAGAGGGAACATTCTCTGCCTACAGCCCCAGTCCAGCTCTGTGCCCTCCAGGGATGAGAGGACAAGCACCTGTAGGTTTAAACCTCCCACTATGTGGTAACTTGCTAGAGCAGCCACTAGAGCAGAAGTGGTTATAGAGGCAAACCTGTACCAAACTGTACTTGAAGGCACATAGTGCCCTGCATGGTTATCTTAGCTGCTCATGTCTAAAAATTACTGAAAACAAGCAAGCCTCAATTCAGTTTAAATTCAGATTTTGAAGGTGTTAGGGCAACATTTCAATTGTAAAGTGCTTGTTATACAAGCTTTGAGAATCTGAGTTTGATCCTTAATACCTACACAGAAAGCTGGGTGTGATTTGCTCTGTCTGGCCCCAGGCTGGGTAAGTGACCTCACCTCTGTTCCAACTCCAGCCTGCTCTGCTTCTGGTCCAGTCTTTCTTTGAGGTTGCTCTGGCCCAAAAAGTGACTCTGCCTCACACCCAGACCCTGGCTACATTTTCCTCAAGTCCCAGGCACATTAGCTGATCCACATGGTCTCTCACCTCCATTCTTCCCTGGAAGATGATACTGTGTGTCACAGATGCCCCATACAGTCCATCTAGCCCCAGTCTTAGTAAGTGATCCTACCTTGTCCTGTCTCCGCCCTCTCAGCCTTGACTCCACCTCCTTGAGGTTTCTCTGAGCTACCCAGTTCACCACTTCAGTTTGGAATTCTGGTTTGGTGGGCTGAAAACTCAGAAAGCCAACATCCCAAGTCCAGATGCTTAAGCCTCATTGCCAAAAGCAATACAATAAACTAAGATGGCATGTCCTTCTTCCTAAAGCCACCAATCTTGTAGTAATATTCTCCAGGGAGAACAATTCAGACAAAATTCAAGACAGAACTCATAGAACAATCATAAACACATCCAACCAGCCCAAAGCATTTAAAGAGAACTCAAATAAACACCCAAAGAAAGTTAAAGAGGACAGGAATAAAATGATTGAAGCCCAAAGAAACATAAGCAGACAGATGAATGGAATAGTGAAGACAATTCATGACACGAATGTCAAATTCAATAAAGAGATAGAAATAGTGAAGAAAACCCAAATTGATTATGAAGCAAGAAATGAAAAAGCCAGTATAATAAATGGCTCAGTTTAAAGCCTCACTAACAGAACAAATTATGTAGAAGGCAGAATATCAGGGCTTGATCACTCAAAGAAACTGATAGATTAAAAAGAAAAAACCATGAACAGAATATGTAGGAAATTTGATATCTAATTAAAAGAATAAATCTACAAATTATAGGTATAGAAAAAGAAGACTCCCAGGTAAAAGGAATCATTAATATTTGCAATAAAATTATAGAAGAAAAATTTCCAAATCTAGAGAAAAGGATACATTCCTTTCTAGTATAGTTAAAAATTAAAACATAGACTAAGGGAAGAGCATGAAAACATCAAGGGAGAAAGGTTAAGTTCCATATAAGGGCAGGCCTATCACAATCATAGCTCATTACTGGATGGGATGGATAGTTTTAAACAAGAGGGCTTGTAAAGATGTATTCCATGTTCTGAGAGACCACAACTGCCTACCTACTGTTATACCCAGCAAAACTATCTCCTTCATTTGAAGGAGAAATAGAAACTTTCCATGACAGAAAGAGACTAAAGGAATATATGACTATAAACCAGTTCTACAGAGGATACTGTAGGAAATAGTTTAGATTGAAGAGGAAGATAAATATACTCAAGAGGACATAGGGAATAAATAAACAATACCAGGGCAGTTAATTAAAGCAAGTCTAAAACAAAAGCAAAACATGAAACCACAGAATGACAACAAAATGACATCTTTCAATAACAATTCTCAATATTAATATCTCAATTTGCCAATAAAAAGGCCCAGACTAGCAGACTGAATTGGGGGAAAGCATCATCTGTTTTTTGCTATCAGTAGGGAACACTCTTCATCATCAAAGACAGATACTGCCTTAGGGTAAAAGGAGGTAAAGAAGATATTTTACTAAAATTAAACTAAAAAATAAGACAAACAAACAAACAAACAAACTAAAACTAGCCGGGTGGTGGTGATGCATGCCTTTAATCCCAGCACTTGGGAGGCAGAGGCAGGTGGATTTCTGAGTTCAAGGCCAGGCTGGTCTACAGAGTGAGTTCTAGGACAGCCAGGACTATACAGAGAAACCCTGTCTCCAAAAAAAAAAAAAAAAAAAAAAAACCTCAAAAAAAAAAACTCAAAAAAACCCCACAAAACAAAACAAAACAAACAAACAAACAAACAAAACCAAAAAACCCAAAACCAACCAAACCAAACCAACCAACCAAACAAACAAAAAACAAAAAACAAAAACAAACCAACAACAAGCAAGCATAGTTATCATAATACTAGATAAAATAGACTTCAAATTTAAACTAATCAGAAAGATAAAGAAGGGCACTTCACGCCAGTAAGAGGATATTACAGTTCTAAACACATATATATGTACCAAACACAGGAACACCCAATTTTTTCAAACAAATACTTCAGTATGTAAAACCACAGATTAACTCCAACACAGCAGTAATGGAAAATTTTAATACTCTATTCTCATCAATAGACAGATCACCTGGACAAAAACTAAATATGGAAACACTAGGGTTAAATGGCATCTCAAAAATCAAATGAATCCAATGAACATCTATAGAATGTTCCACCAAAACACTAAATAATACACATTTTCTCAGCAACTTGTGGAACTTTCTCCAAAAGTAACCACATATTATGCCACAAAGAAAGCCTTAATAAATTTCAGCATTATATCTGACCACAGAAGGATAAAGTTGGATATTAGCAATAAGAGAAACTGCAGAAAGTAAATAGATTGATGGAGATTTAACAACACACGATTGAATAATTGTCTTAGTTAAGGTTTTACTGCTGTGAAGAGACACCGTGACCAAGGCAACTCTTATAAGGACAACATTTAGTTGGGGCTGGCTTACAGGTTCAGAGGTTCAGTCCGTTATCATCAAGGTGAGAACATGGCAGAATCCAGGCAGGCATGGTACAAGAGGAGTTGAGAGTTCTACATCTTTATCTGAAGCCTGCTAGCAGAATACTGGCTTCCAGGCAGTTAGGATGAAGGTCTTAAGCCCATGCCCACAGTGACACACCTACTCCCACAGGGTCACACCTCCTAATAGTGCCACTCTCTGGGCAGAGCATAAACAAACCATCACAATAATAAATGGATTACTGAAGAACTAAAGAAATAAAGAGCCTATAATTGAATGAAATGAAAACACAACATATGTAGATATACCACATTTTTTGCATCCACTCTTCTGTTGAGGGATACCTGGGTTCTTTCCAGCATCTGGCAATTATAAATAGGGCTGCTATGAACATAGTAGAGCATGTATCCTTATTACATGGTGGGGAATCCTCTGGGTATATGCCCAGGAGTGGTATAGCAGGATCTTCTGGAAGTGAGGTGCCCAGTTTTTGGAGGAACCACCAGACTGATTTCTAGAGTCATTGTACCAATTTGCAACCCCACCAGCAGTGGAGGAGTGTTCCTCTTTCTCCACATCCTCGCCAACACCTGCTGTCTCCTGAATTTTTAATCTTAGTCATTCTGACTGGTGTAAGGTGAAATCTCAGGGTTGTTTTGATTTGCATTTCCCTAATGACTAATGAAGTGGAGCATTTTTTAAGATGCTTCTCCGCCATCTGACCCTGGTTGAACCGGGCCCCACCGCCTAGGGTCACTTCCCCTTTCTCTCCTTCCTCAGATTTACCCTCATAAGCAAACTGGCTATATGCAAATCTGTATTCCAGGTTCTACTTTTTGGGAGAATGGAGGCAAAGACAGTATGAATAGAAGGACTTCTCCAGGGTTTTATTTTTCTACTATGGCTTCAGTGTCCCTTAGTTAATGCTGCTGCTGCTCTCCGAGCTGGTTCAACAAGCCAGCGAAAGGTTCTGAATGGGCAGGGTGAGACTGGAGCCATTAGAACGTAGGAAGAACTAGGCAGGAGCCATTAGCAGATGAAGGTGCTTTGCTGACAGGCTTGGTGACACAAGTCCAATCCCAGGATGTGATAGAGGGAAGCAACTGAATCTCGGGAGTTGTCCTATCACCTCCATATATATCACCACACACACACACACACACACACACACACACACACACACACACACACACAAATAAGAGAGGGGGCTATATGATACTTTCATAAAGGCAATGAGACTCTGAAGAAAGTCAAAACAAAAGGTCAGCTACAAGGATTTATTACCATAACAATGAGATTAAAAAAAAATTCTGAACAGGATTTGCTTGTAGAATTTCTAGGAGACTTTATTGTCAATTATTTTTACCCTCTGAGCCATCTTACTGGCCCCTACTTTATAACTGATTATCCTTTTGCTCTAGGATTCTTAACCAGAGCCTCCTGAAGAGATTCACATGAGCCCTGGGTGCACACTGCCATGGGATGTGTTTGGCTGCTATGGGTATGTCTAGTCCTAGAAGCCACATTTTAGGACAGACTTTGAACAAAAGAATGCAATGTTAGAAGTCTCTATATCCTCCCAAGGGAAAGCATGACTATACTGGGTGTTATTTACGAAGAGGCTTTGCAGTTCTTTGCAAGGAGGACCAACCTGTGAGCCAGGGATGCTCAGGGATCACTCTGAGGGAGCAGATGGAGGGGAAGCGGAGATGTGCAGGTGCCATTGACTTTGGTTCTCTGATAGCTGTATCATACACGGGAGCTGCCAGCATCTCATCCTCTGGAAGCCACCAGCCAGCTCTGAGAGTTGAGGCTTCTCCTTCTCTTGAGCTAATTCCAACTGTGTGTAGCTGTCTTCATCATCAGTCTGCTCTGTGCTGTGTGAGAACCCTTCACACACTATGACTCAGTTTCATCCCTTCCTTTCTCCTAGACATTCTACAAGCAAATCCTACACATATGACGCTGAGTGGAGCATTCCAGATTCAGCCCATCACTCCACCTTGGCTCAAACCTCATCTCCAGTGAGGGTATTTCTCTCTGTTCTCACTGTCCTGGAGGATTTGGGGTCCTTCTGGAGAGCTTTCCAAGGCTCCTGATGACAGCTCAGGCATTTTACTGACTATGAAGAATCTCCTCTGTTAGCTTCTGGTCACATGCTGGGCTGCCCTTTACCTACAGTGACTTTATGTGGGAAACGTGGACTTGGAAGGTTCCAGCTGCGACCATCTTCGCTTTGTGTCTTTGCACCTCTTTGCACACGGTCCTCTCTTCTCCTCCATCCACTGTCACTCCCACCTTCCCAGCGGCCACCTCCTCCTTTATCATCTCTCGTCTCCCCTGAAACCTCCTCCTTCCCAGATTGATTTTCTACATTTCACACCTTTCTCCCTATTTGTCTATTTATTTATATCTGTGAGGCACAAGATATGTCCTGATCAGGAGGCTTGGGCAGGAAGCTCTCAGATATGAAGCCAACCTGGGCTGCATAGTGATTTTATGGCTATTACAAATAAAGCTGCTATGAAATTTTATGTGTGGGATCTTGTGTAAACAGAAGATTTCATTTATTTGAGGATGTTTATCCAAGAGTATAATTACTGGGTCTACACAGACCATTTAGTTTATTCATAGTTTTTGAGGGTGGCTTTTGTCACATTGTCTGTACAAGCCTAAAACTCACTAAGTGACTTATCATAGCTTTGAACTCACAATCTTCCTGCCTTGTCTACTGAGTGCTGAGATCAGGTGCATGTACCACTATGCTTGGCTCCTGATAAGGTTTATTGATTGATTGATTAATTAGGTTTATTGATTAAGTTGCCTTTTCTCATTGTTATGACTGAACACACGACTAGGTAACTGAAAGGAAGAAGAGTTGGTTTTGGTTCAGAATTTGAAGGGATTCAGTTCACTGTGGCTGAGAAGGCACAGAGGCAAGAGTGGCTAATGGCTGTGCTGGCGGGGGCTCGTTCACCTGGCAGATCAGGACTTGGAGATGGATAGTAAGTAACCTTCCCCTTCCCCTGCTCCCCTCCCTCCTCCTCTTCCTCCTCCTCCTCTTCTTCTTCCTCCTCCACCTCCTTCACCCTCTCTTCCTCCTCTTTCTTCATCATTAGAATTTTGCTTCTAAATTCATGTGTCACTGAAACTGCTCTTGCCCAGGTGATCAGTGGCCACACGTTACAGGCTCTTTTAGCCTTCCCTGTTCTTACTTTCTTTATCACAGTTGACATAAATAAAGCCCTTTCTTCCTAGCAGTTATAAGTTATCTATCACAGATGCCTTTCAGGATTGTGACCCTGGGTAACATCTGCTACACACCAAAGACCCCGATTTTTTTTTTTTTTTTACCAGCAGAAGGTCCCGCCACCACACGGAGCTTGCAGCTCTATTTTTCATGCTCTCTGTGCATTCTGTACATTATTTCTGTGCTTAAACTCCAAACTCCAAGACTCTGTCTAAGAATATTTTGATTTATTTGTTGATGCCAAAAGGACAATCCATATTTATGGGTCGATAGTGTGATGTTTCAATACGCTGCACAGGGTTCTTGTTGTAACATGATGTGAGTTAACACCTTCGGAGGAAAGGCATCTTAGCTCACAGGATTTGGAGGTCAGTCTACCATGCTGAGAGACTGTGGTGGTACAGAGCTGTTCACAGCATGGTGACCAGGAAGCAGAGAGAGGAAGCGCAGGAGGGAGTCAGGGTAGGACACAGCCACAAGGACAGGCACCGGCACCAGTGAGCTTCCTCCCCTGATCAGCTCAGGTTTTATACCTTTTCCAGCCTCCCAAAGATGTCATCCTATTAGGAATCTCGTTAGGGTCTAAGTCCATTCTTCAGATCAGAGCTCCCATGCTGTGAATTGTCTTTGGAGGCACCCACAGACTCACTCAGAGGTGAGCTCCAATAATCGAGATGCTTCTCGAGCCCACCAAGTTAACAAGGTTAGCTATCACATGTCCTCCTCTCAAGCAAATCTTAAATGATGACATTATAGTCACCCTCTTATGGAACAGAACACCAGAACCTTTTCATTTTTAATATCATTACCAAGTTATCATTTATGTTTTTATAGCATGCACACATGCACAGCAACACACACATAGGTATAGACACACAGTTATACATAGAGATACATACATAAACACACATACACACAGGCACACATAGACACAGACACACAGACACACATAGACACACACATATACACAGGTACACATAGACACACTCAGATACACAGAGACACAGAGACACACACTGATACACAGAGACACAGAGACACACACTGACACACAGAGACACATAAACACACAGACACACAAACAAATACACACAGGCACACAAAGACACACAGAGACACAAACACATAGACACGCATAATACAGACAGGCACACATAGGCACACAAGGACACATACAGACAAATACAGACACACAGACACATAAATGTACTGTGATCATATTTTTCTTCTCACTATCCTTCTCATCTCTATGACCCTTGTAGCCATTTCTATTGGCTATAATTTAGTTAATTATAACTTGGCATCTATTGAACAATTCCACACCCCATTTCCTTCATTCTTCCAAGACTTTGCTTCTCATCTTTAGACTTCATGAAATATTAAGAATTCTTGAGTTTGCATTTAAATGTTGGGTCATTGGCCCTCTTAGTTGGCTCATATTAGGATACAATGATACAAGGCCTCTTTACAGAAAATTTAAAAATATCCAGTCAATTGAGGATATCTGGCAGTGGGTGAGGTTCAATGCCTGGAACTGCCTTCCCCTGCAGACAAGAGCAGATGCATTCGGGGGTGGGGAGGGCGTGGCCGTTGGCCTGACCTCTCCTGAAATCCCTCTGTTGATATGCAGAAATAATCCAAATAAACCAACCAATGCAAAACCAACACAAACATCTTAAGCAGACATGAAAGTGAATTATCTCACTTAAGAACTTCTGTGATGATGTATCTCAAGGGTTTACTCTGGTCCAGTGTTATTATGGACAGTCTGTTCCATCTTTTCATCCTGACAAGGGCCTCACCCATTGTGATCCCAAGACACTAGAGTTTTAGGTATCATTGTCACACACTGCAAAGATTACTACAGTAGTTTTGGTAATGAAACATATGTTCTATGCAAGGCTTAGCCACTGATATGTTTTGGTCACTGGGACCAAATCCTAATTGTTACATATACTGGGTCAGAAGTAGCATATGGCCAACCTAAAGTCACAAGAAATAGCAAATACTCTTGTATTGTCATGAAATTTGGGAATGGTTCAGTACTTACAAAAACTAGAGGGTTGGATTACATGCAGATGCAACAATACAAAGTAACAGTATAAATACAATACAAAGTAACACAGAGTCTTGACATTACCAGGTAGGTTTTAGCTGCTAGAATGTTTCCCTGTATGTTCTCAGCTAAAAGCCCAGGTCAGCTTCTAAACCCTAGTGGAAGGCATTGGGATCATGCAGAGAAATAGCCACTCTGCTGACAAAAGCAAGGTTTTGTTCTCTCTCTCTCTTTGTCTCTCTCTTTTGGAGAAAAACTATAAAGTGACAACAGTATCTATGTATCATCTATGTATCTATGTATGTATGTATGTATGCATCTATGTGTATGTATATATGTATGTATCTGTCTGTCTGTATCATCTATCTATCTATCTATCTGTCTGTCTGTCTATTATCTGATGGGTCTGTAATTGTCATCTGCTCTAGGTAGCTCTGAATAATTGCATTTTTTTACTCTCTTTTTTTCTCCTTATCTGTGGCTGTGAGAGGAATGCTGCACCGTGCAAGAACAATAAACCAACCAGAGTTTCTCTCTGCATGTTTGGAGTCCTGAGTATGTGGTAGCACTGTGGGGACAGGGAACACACCAAGTGTGCTGGGGAATGTGGAGAGGCCACTGCTTCTAGGCTTGCCTATTCTCAAGAAAGGATTTCATAAATGGAAGCTGGGGGGAGAAGAAGTGACTGAGACACACATGGAGATAGAGGTGGAGGAGGGAGGGAATGAAGAAAGAGAGAAGGAAGGGAGACGTCTAATTAACATGCTCTATTGTCTGGATCTTGGGACAGGCAGCTGATTGGTTGTTCTTGGTTTCATGAGACACCTCTGTAATTCCTACAGTAATTTCCTCCTTCATTTGTTTGAATTACCCTAATGAGCTTCTGTCACTCACACTAAGTATTTTAAACACTATTTTTATGAAGGGATGATCAGCCTCATTCATAATAAGGTAAATGAAAATGAAATTATGTGGAAACACCATTTATCACTTATCAGGTGGGACAATTTTGATAGGTGACTATGAGAGACTGTAGTCCCTGGAGATGGCACGAGGCAACAAGGATCACCTTTGAACATGTGCTTAGCCTCTGATCCAGCATCCATAGGTCTGGGAATTTATGTTGCAGAGGAGAAATGGTGTTATGTGCAAGGTATAGCATCATTTGTGGTATCAAAAGTTAGGAAAGAACTCAACTACTTACCCAGAAAGACTGTTTAGGGGTCATCTGATATTCCGATGAGCAAACTTAATCAAGGGAACACAGAGAGGTAGCTAGGAAACCAATGAGTGAACAACCACAGTTGATTCGTGTTCAAGCCAGAGTTTCTCTGTGCAGCCCTGGCTGGTCTGGAACTCACTCTGAACATCTGGCTGGCCTCGAACTCAGAGATCCACCTGCCTCTGTCTCTCTAGTGCTGGCATTAAGGGTATACATCACCACCACCTGGCAATGTGTTTACTTTTAAGGTGGTAGTGAGAAGGTCTGGGCTGGAAGTTACACTTTTGATGATGACCTTTTAATTTCATTTTGACTTTTGAAAATGTGAACACATTAACGGTTCTAAAAATGAAACTGGGGTGAAAAGCTATTACTTCCACAAGACGATGGTATTCTGTTCTGCCCCATTGTCTGAGAACCCAGGGTAGTGGGAGAACACATGCTATGTTAATGCCTTGACACCTATTTCTTAAAAAACTTTTAAAATCCACCTGAGCCTGAAACGTACTGATGTATTTTCTGTGCACCAAATACTCCTCTGAGCAGCTGCTTTTGGGCCTACACTCAGCATTACTGGTGCTCATTAGCACCCTCTCCCCTGCCAGGCACTCATCATCTGGAAGCAGTTTTCAGGATGGACATTTGGCTTGGCCAGATAAAGATTAAACTGACTAGCCAAGAATTAAAAAAGAAAAAATTCCAGGGCAAAAAGAGATGCTGTGTCTGAGATTTCCTTTTTAACCTGAAGGGATTGGGTGGCCCCTTAGGGAAATGAGCAAAATTTCTCATTATGAAATTTTCTGTTCTCCATAGGTTCTCATTATTGCTACTCATTCATTAAAAGCAAGAGTTAACTGAAGATTGCTTGGAGTGTGTGTGGGGTTGGTGTCTCGGGGCCGTGTCTCAGGGAGGGAATGGTGAGCTGGCACCTCTAGCAAATGTGGATGACAGGGTACCCTGGGAACCCTGTCATTCAATGCTCAGTGGCGTAGACTTGAGACAGACTGAAGGGTTAGGCTTAACACATTTAACTTTAGTAGTTGAGTGACCCTGAAATACCCTAATTCCTCTGTACCTCACTTTTATAATCTATACAAAAGCATAATGGCATGCCTGTTATAAGATCAATAGGAATGCCACATGAACTAATGCATGGGTGTTTATAATGATAGTAACTTGTTTTTAAAGTTTTATTTATATGAGTATACTGTCATTGTCTTCAGACACAGCAGAAGAGGGCATCAGATCCCATTATAGAGTTGTGAGCCACCATGTGGTTGCTTGGAATTGAACTCAGGACCTTTGGAAGAACAGTCTTAAATGCTGAGCCATCTCTCCAGCCCCAGGATAGTAGTAGCTCTTACTACCATTTTTAGTATTTATGTGCATGGGTGTTTTACCTGTTCGTATGTCTGTGTACCACATCCATGGTAGGCGCCCATGTGGGCCAGATAAAGGTGTTGGATTCCCTAAGACTGGAGTTTTAAACAGTTCTTGTGAGCCACCTTATGGGTTCTGGGAATGGAACCTGGGTCCACTGGAAGAGCAGCCAGTGCTCCTAACCACCAAGCCATCTTCCCCGCTCCATAATAGTTATATGATTTCAGACTAAATAGGAGAGTTGATGGGTATGAGAAGGTCGCCTCCTCTCTCTTCTGCCAACCAAGTGCAATTCCATCAGAGGGGGTAGAGAGTTCTAGATGCAGATTTGCATTGAACTCAGACAATGAACACAATTTCAATGGTGAGGATGTACCAGATTGGACAGAGCAGGAGGATAAACCAGCAAGCAAGACAGAACCACTTTTGACCTTATAGAAATCCTAGGCTGCCTAGGGAGTTGGAGGGTGTGGGCTGAAGGGGTTTCCTTGAAATTTGACCTCCAATGTTATGATGGTCAGAGTCGAAGCACTTGATAGGCAGTGAGGTTAAGATGAAGTGGACAGTGTGCCTCCTTCTCACCCCTGTGCCATGGACTAGTGTCCTGACACAAGGAGAAAGAAGGAGATCAGAGCTCTCCTGTCAGTGAGAGCTGGCGGGAAGGCAGTGAGCGACCTGCCAGGGTGTATGCAGCCCTCCGCACGCACACCGTGATGTGCGGCACTCTGACCTTACAGCCTCCAGAGCTCTGAGATGTAGGTTCCTGTTATTTAAAGCCAGGACATCTACAGTATTTTGTTACAGCATCTCTTAAGACAATTCATAAGTGACCAAAAGATGTGGAACAGTGTGGGTATTGTCACAGATGACTGAGAATGAAAGGTGAGGGGCTCCCTACTTGAACCCTAGGAATCAGGAAAGACTTAGAGGCAGAGTTGGAACCTGGAGATCCCAAGTCTGTCCAGTGTGATAAAACAGCTACCTATCTCCGACGGTCTGTCTCCCTCTCCCCTCCGTCCCCCCCATCCCTTCCACTCCCATCCTGTTCCCTCTACCCCTCTTCCCCCCTTACTGAGCTAGCTATCCTGTAGCTCACTATATAGACCATGCTGACCTAGAACTCAGGGATTGGCTTGCTTCTGCCCCCCCCCCCCCCAAGCATTGCTCACCATGCTCAGCCTGTCTCTTTCTTACAGCAAAAGCAGCAGTAGCAGTAAGAACAGTGATAAGAGTGGTACTAGGACTGTTCCTAGGGATGCTACTAGAAAAATAATGGTAATGGTGATGTAGTGATGATGTTGACAGTAATGGTGGTGACGATGGTGGTAATAGAGATGGGATAGTTGGTAATGATGGTGTTAGTGGTGACAGTGTTGGTGATAGTGGTGATGACGGTGTGTTCTAAGTACACCACACACATTTGTTCACTTGGTCATAATATCTCTGAGGACCCACTCTGCACTTACACAACTTGGCCTTACCTCGATCTCACCCTAATCTGATCTAAGCCATCAGATCCTATCGTTACTTAAAAAGTTGCTGTTTTCCTCCATGGCTTTTTTTTTTTTTTTGCCTTCTTGGCAATAGTTCTGCTTTTTAAAAATATTGCATTGAAACATTATTTATCTTGCTTATTGATTTCTTGGCACCCTGTTAATTTTTCACTCGCGGCGAGTGCCTCCTTCTCCCTGAGGAACGCCAAGTGTGGGATGTTATGGCGGTGCTGCCTGGCCCTCAAGTTTAGCTGTCTGGCTGTGCAGAAGGCTTTTCTAAGTCTTTGCAGTCAGCTTTGAGGGAGGAAAGGGCAGTGGAGGGTGCTCCCCAATCAAGCCTAGTCAGCCCTGAGGATCCCGTTTCCCAAATGAAGTCTCCGGGGTGACTTTGGTATCGCTTTAGCGTGGCACCAAATCCTGCTGGGTCTCAAGAGACCTTTTCCATGTAACCTGCTTGGCTCAGGTGATTCTGAAAACCTGAGGGGGAAAGTCTCAGATGGGTGCTAACGTGCTCTCTGTTGTTTTAAAATCTTCTACTGAGCTACATCCACAGATCAAGCTAGTAAATTTAATGTTCTCGATGTTATATCACAATTTCTAAAAGTCACTAAGAATCTAATCTGCAATGAGAGAGTCAGAGAGGCTCAGTGTGGATGGGGGTGGGAAAGGTTATACGGGTGTCTTCTTGGCAGCTAGAATTTTTCTGTATCATGACATAGTACAAGCCTCATGGTTATATACTTATGTTAAAAACATAGTCTGCTTTATGTTTAAAATTAACTTCACCATATTGCATGTGTGCTATATGACAACAAAAAGATTTAAAAAAATTATTCCTCGTCAGTTTCATACAGGCACAGAATACATTCTGGTTCCGTTCGTGCCTCTACCTTCCTTATCCTCCCTATCTCCATCAGCACCACCCACGTCTTTCCTCCCAGGTCCCAGCTCACTTCCATGTCCCTTTGTTTTGTTTTTGACTTGAGACCTTGTGAAGCAATGTGTGAGAGCATGAGTAACTCACCAGTGTCCACACCATGGGAGCTGCCTGTGCTTTGTCTGTCCCAGCAGCCCTTGCTCTTCATTAGCTGCGCTGGGCAGGACGAGGCTCCACGAGCATCTCTCCAGTCTATGAATGTTTATTGAGTCATGTGCGTGTGTGTGCATGTGTGTGTGTGTGCATGCATGCGTGTGTGTGTGTGTGTGTGTGTGTGTGTGTATGTGTGTGTATGTATGTGTGCATGTGCGCGTGTGTGTGTGTGTGCTAGGTAGGCAACCACAGCTGCCTGTGGTGAGTTCGTGTGTGTCACCCCACGTTATAGGGGTCAAGCTGCATTTCTCAGCTTCTTTCCTTTCATTTGGTGCACACATTTTCTGCTTTCCTCTGCTCTGTGCCTTGAGCCCTCCATAGTCAGCTCTTCCCAGTTCCTTGACCAGCTATGAATCTCTGCATTCACTGCTGCTTGCTTTAGGGAGGAACTTCTTGCCTGGGGACAACACTGTTAGCTAGCTGGCTATCCTTTGTAGTGGACCAGAGAGCATCCTTGAATGGCTACAAGTATTGGCTAAGGAGTCTTGAGACTTCCGTGGACCCTGGAAAGGTTCCTAAAGGTCTTCTGGCCTCAGCTTCCTCATGGCGGATCCAATGCAGGAATCATGAGTAATATGACAGAGGTGTGAATGCACACAAAGTGTATAGCACAGAATCTGGCTTATCGCAAGCAGTTTATAGTCATCTAATATAATATAAATATAATGGTATGTATGCATAAAATTCCCATAGAAGCTATTTTAAGGGTGTCATTCAGTGGTCTTTTTTGTGTTTGTGTTGTGTGGCTACACTAGAAGTCTTCAGGACCCTTCATCTTGCAAATGGAAACGTTGCACCCATGAAATACCATCCTAGCTCCTGCTCTCCAGGCCTCAGGAAGCTCTCCCTTACTTTCTGTTCCTATGATTCTGACTGCTCTGAGTACCTCATGTAAGCAAAGTGTTTCTCTGCCTATGACTGGATGACTTCACTTCCATAACTTCCCAACAGTTATCATCCTCAGAGCATAGGCTATGTTAGAGCTTTTATCCCTTTTAAATGCTGAGTAGTTTTCTAGTGTATGAACACACCTCACTTTGCTCATCCGCTCATTGGCCAATGAGCTGCCTTCAATAGCACCTCGGCGTCCGTGAACTATACTGCTCTGGACGTGGGTACAGATATCTCCTCTGGACTTTGCTGTCACCATTTCCCACTTCTAATTGGTCAGCATTTTGGATATAAACGAGCATTGTATACAGGATGTAGTTGGATCATATATATTGTTCAGACTCCATTCTGGCAGTATTTGATCTGAGGGATTTACATGTAAAGTGATCACTGGCCTGGAGGGACTTGCTTGTGTCCATTTGTGGCTTGTTACTTATTGCATCAGTTTCCCCTGCTCCTTCCTTCATTTCTGCCCTCTTCTGTATTTAGCTGACTTATTCCTCTTGGTAGTGAAACATCTTAATCTTTTCTCATTTTCTTTTGTGTATATTCTATAATTATTTTCTTTGTGGTTGCCATGGAGATCACATTTAGTATTTTGGAGTTAGAATAGTCTAACTTGAATTTATACCCATGAAACTTCAGTAGCACATAAAAACTCCACTCCTACACAGCATTTTCATATCTTTTAGACATGGATGTCAGAAAATTACATCTTTATACATGGTGCGTCCCCAAACGTAAACTAATAATTTTTATAGTACATTAGTCTTTCACATAATGTGAACAAGACAAAGAGGAGTTACAAACCACGAAGGACACTAGCTTTTATAGTTACCCACAAGCTTACACTTGCTGATACCTTCATTCCTTCTGGATACTTCCCTCTGGGATCCCTTTGATACTTCTTATGGGCGGGTCTCACAGTGGCAAACTCTCTTAGCTAGTTCTTACCAGAGCCAGTCTTAGTTTCTTCCTTACTTTTGAAGGACTTTTTTTTTTTAATAGCTATAGGTTTTTTTGGTTGCTATTATTTTTCTTGCAACTATAGCAGTTGACTATTTTTTCCTGTTCATCATTTCTAAGGGGAAATTCTCAAGTCATCTCATGGAAGGAGGTCCTTACATGTGATGAAGTGCTTCTGGCTCTTTCTCTTTCTTGTGTGCTTTCAGGAGTTTCTCTTTATGTGTGTGTGTGTGTGTGTGTGTGTGCGCGTCTGCGTGCGCGTGCGCAGGACTAAAGATTGAGCCTAAGACCTGACATATGCCAGGCAAGTGTTTTCTGACTGAGTTATACCTACACTTTTTGTCTTTATACAGTTTAGTTATAATCTATCTTTGTGTGGTAAGTTGAAAAGTTTGTTGAGCTTATTAGATATTTAAAAAGATGTATTTATTTTATCTTATATGTATGAGTATTTTGCCTGCATTTATATCTGTGCACTGTGTATGGAATCCACACAGAGGCCAGAAGAAGGTATTAAATATCATGGAACTGTAGTTCCTGACGATTTGTCAGCTGCCGTGTTTGCACTGGGAACAGAACCCCTGCAGGAGCAGTGAACGTTCTTAACCCCTGAGCCGTCTCTGGAGCCTCACTCTCAAATGTTTATAATTATCTTTCATCAAACTTGGGAAACTTCTGGTCATTATGAGTTTCTTAAATATTTTATTTTCTTCCTCTCCTTCTTCATAGACTTCCACATGTGTAGTGTTAGCTTGCTTGATGATGTTACATGTACCACAGATTCTGTTTCGTGTGATCATTTTTATCTTTATCTCTCAGATGCAATAGTTTTAAACATCATATATGAAATTTACGGATTTTTCTTTTTTCCTTCTCAACTATATCTTTGAGCCTTTAAGTGATTTTTGGTTTAGTTGTGGTACCTTTCCGCTTTAGACTTTCTTTTCTTTCTTGACTTTAGGCTTCCTACTTCTTTATTGACACGTCCATTTTATTCATGTGTGGTTTTTCTTGGCTGTATCCACACATTTCTTTCATTTTTTGAGCATTTTTAAAGCTGTTGTCTTATGGTAACTGTTGCATATGTCTCCGGCTAATTAGCTAGCTTGCTAACTAACTACATGCACTATAGTTAGTGTCTCATAAGACCACCATCTGGTCATCGTGGACTCCTCCTTCCGTCCCTTTCTTCTTCTTTCCCCTCTTCCCCCTTCTAAAGGGGAAATGCTTTATTTCCAAAGAGTTTTTATCCTTTTTATTTATGTACAGATGAGTGTAATGTAACATGAGTACATTTTCCTCAGAGTCCAGAAGAGGGCATCAGATCCTCCAGAGCTGGGTTAAAAATTCAGTGTGAGTGACCAGGGTTCTGGGAACCAGGTTTTGGTTCTTTGGAGGAGCAGCAAGAGCTCATAATCACGAAGCCATTGTCTTCCCAACCCTGGAATGACTTTTTCCCCCCTGATTTCCTTCTCCTCTTTGAATTGCTGCATCTTAATACTAGTTTCCAAAGTAATTGGTTGTTTTATGGTGACCTTGAAGAGACACCTAACATTTGCAAGTTTGTTTTCAAATGAGAATTGCAATTTAGTAATTCAGTAAAGATCTACTATTCCAAATCTTCCTATGTGACCTCTAATTTTTTTGATTCTCCACTGAAAAATAGTCTTTTCTTGAATGCGTGTTCTGTTGTTCTGTGGCTGTTTGACCAACAACTTATGTCAATGATACTGCTGTTCTGGTTTCCAGGTCAGATGTCAGGGAAATGTAACCCTCTACTGCTGGTCCTTAGGAGAACTGACTCTTGGAGTTGGCCACCATGCTCTGAAGAAGCTCAGCAACCAGTGGAGAGCACGTGAAGGGGAGCCAACCTCCCTGTTAAAGCCCTGGGCGAGCTTGCAGTTGACAGCCAGCAGCAACTTATTGCCAAGTAAGTGGAAAGTTTGAAGTTGGATACCTCAGCTTCCTGTCAGGCAACCACTGTCGGTGCCATATGGAATAGAGGTGCTTCCAGTTTATCCATTTTAAAATTAACTTAATCCATTCTTTAGAACAGAGCTGGGCAAAAAAAAAAAAATATGGTGTGATCCACATATATCCTTTTACATTTTCTAGTAACCACACTGCAAAAAATAAAAGCAATCAGACTGAATTACTTCTGGAGAGAATTTTGATTATATAAAAGTACTGGAACTCATCAATATATAAAAATGTAAAATTTCAGCATGCAATGAAAATGCTCGTTACGAGCTATTTCGCTTTCATTTTCATCATACATGCTTGAAATTTAGGGTGCTGACTCACCTAATCACGGTGGTGACTTGGGTGTCTGTTCTTAACAATCAGTTCGAACCAATCACATTTCAAATGCTCAACAGCCACGCGTGGCTGGTGTTGCCTGCATTGGAGGCTACAGTTCTAGAATGGAACCCAGAATTCTCACACAACCTAATAGAGAAGGAAAATGGGACACTCTGAGGGGAACTGACCTGCTAGGGTTAGGTACTTTAGTGGTTGGAATGGTGTCCACTTCCACACACCCATGTCACAATTCCTACAACCTATAAATGTTATCCTGTCTTGTTATTTGTGAAGCTGGCCTTTGATGCCTGAGGCAACTCTCTAGAGTAACCTACAAATGGTACCTTATTTAGAAAAAGTCTCCCTGGACATATTTAACGGAACGATATTGGGATAAAGAGGTCATTCTGATTAATGGGGCGAGCTGGAAGTCCAATGAACAGTGAGTTTCCTTGAAAGACACACACATGAAAGTCAGGCAGAAGAGAAGAGAGACACACTAGGGAATAGGAACACGAAGGCAGAGAAAGAGGTGACATGGACAGCCACCAGAAGCAGGGACAGAGAGGAAAGGTTTCCTATCTGAGTCCTTCAGAGGGAGTATGGCCTTGAGATACACTGGCTTAGAATTTAAAAAAAAACTTTTTAAAAGATCTATTTCTTTTTATTTTGTGTGTATGAGTGTTGTGCCTGCCTGTGTGTATGTGTACCCATGTGTGTGCCTGGTGCCTGAGTAGGTCAAAGAGGTTGTAGGAACTCCTGACACCGGAGTTACAGCATTGTGAGCCACCATGTGGGGGCTGGGACCTGCACCCAGGTCCTTTACAGAACGTATCATTGAGCTATCTCTTCAGTCTCTGATTTAGAGTTTTTACCCTCTGCTAAATGAAATGAGCAATGCATTTCTATCTGTATCCACTCCATTTTGTGATATTTTTTGGCTGCTGTAGAATTCATGTTCTCAGCATTAAGAATGAACTCTGGTTTGAAGACACCTTGGCTCCATTACTATCTAGGACAACCTATTTCCCTGTCACATCTGAAGTCTACCAAATGCCCAGAATTTACTCCTTAAAGGGTAGACATGACCAGAATGGGGGCCCTGGTGACCTGGACACACACACTAGTTTCCTGTTCTTCTTTGGAACACCATGTCATGTTGTCCTCCCTTGCTTCACTTTTTCAAAGGATCTTGCCACTGCTCTCTCTGCCTCTATTTTCCTTGTTTGAGGCCTGTTGCCCATGTGGTACCCGGGGTGATCTTTAAGAGGAACCTGTGTTGTATCAGGCTGTGCCTCATTGTTTAACAGTCGCTGCCTCTTTTCTATCCCAGACACAGAGGCCACCATGCTTCAGCCAGCACGATGGGCTTTCTCCTGCCCCAGGTCCTTTGCCTTTGTTCTTTTGTCTATTTAGAAAATTCTAGCCTCAGACGGGGCGGTAGCTGCTCACCATCACCCTGCCCAAGCTTTCTCAAAGATGAACCTAATTCTAAAGAGCTTCCTTGGACACTTATTTTTTCTTCATAATTTATGATTATGTGATTTATTTTTCTTTATGGGACAGATTTTCATACCATGTGGTAGAGATTTGTTAATTGATAGATTATCATTCCTCAGTCTCATTAACTGGTTTATAAGTTCCATGAAGGTAGAGCCTTTTATCTGATTTATTTTAGTGTCTGGATTAGCACATGCAATTTTTGTTGAATGAATGAATGAACAAATGAATAGATGTACTCAGAAATGCAAGCGCCATTGAATAATGTCTTCCCCCCCCCATCAGAGAGCTTATAATTTGGTTATTTAGGTAAAATACTATATAGTGTGAACAATAAAAAGAAAGGAAGATCACTGGACTGGCGAACAAAGCAAAACAAAACCAAACAAAAAAACAGTATTCAAAGGCCAGAGTTTGACCTTTAACATGTAGAGATCTGGGTCCAATGGGAACCTGATTCCCCAGCCTCTCTTCACACAGCTCTTCCAGGAATGGAACGGCTTTTAGGACAGCAGCCCTTGTGGCTCCAGGCCTAGACACCATGAGGTAGTTTGTTGTTACAGACCAAAGTCATTCAGAGCACTTGGTTCAAAAGACAGGATGTGGGCTGTGAGCCTCCAGTTCATCTTTCAAAGGAAATCTCCTTCAGCAGCAATGTCTCCTGGGATGTTTTCCCAAGTCTCCCTGGGAGGTGCTGGGGCCTCTCAAAAGACTAAGAATAGCCAGGGACATCCAGTTTCCCAAACATGCCAACCTTAAAAGTGAATGCTATTTTTCCCTTGTTACCTTTGCATTACTATGTGGGAGAAGGACACTGTATTATTACGGGTCTGGCTCACCATGCAGGTGTTAGATACCTCATTCTGACTCCCCACTCAGTAGCACCCAATTGGAATTGTCAGAGTGGTATCCAAGCTCTACCACTACAGAGGTCTATCCCTTTGTCACCAGTGTGCTTCATAGTCAGGAAAGCTACCATTGCACAGCCCTGAGACTCTGTGTACCCCTTCATCACTTCCATCTAACTAGGCTTATTTACAGAACTCACCTGGTCTATACAGGTTGTTGTACCGAATGAGACAGTGCACACACCTCTCTGACACCCAGCATGAATACCATACGTTTAATTTTTATTTTTGCACATTTACAGGTCATGGTACAGGTAGCCTTTCTCCACTTTGTTACTTACTCATACAGTGCTCATTGGGCTTGTATGAGTAAGGAGCTGTCGGATGCTACACTCACACCAGGAGACATGAAGGTGTCATTGACAATGCCTGGGACATGTAGAAGAGTTCAGTCGGATGCCTTTTTCTATCCCCAGGGTGCAGAGCATCATAGCGGAGGGAGATTTAGGAGCAGTGCCTTATATAACACCCAATGTCGTATCATTGGTTATCGTCCCGTCCTTCAGGTTGCACCAAGGGGAGTGTGGTGTTGGATATTAATGTTTCCAGGACATTAGAAATCTCTCCTAACAAATACAAGAAGGCCCCAGGTGTGAGGACAGCACCTGGTGAGACCTTAATCCACATAAACCTAGGTATTTCCAACCACATAGATTTTTGTTTTAATAGACTGCACAAGTATGACCAGAGGGACCAAAGTGAATGAAATGTAGGGAAACACTCATTTATTAAATTTGTCTCCCCTTATCATTAGCCCAGTCCCATTTTGCAGTTAGGGAAACTGTCTTTTTGTGGAGAGAGTTCTCTTATAAGGGTTCGAGCAAGCAGAGACAAGTCTTTGTGGTGGAAATATATATATTCCTCTCCTATCTCTGCAGATCGTGGTGTGTGTGTGTGTGTGTGTGTGTGTGGCCACAGGCCTTTCCGGATGAGTGACAATGAAAGCCCATCCCTCCAGGAGACGCATGCAGAATGACCAATGGGATGATGGATGGAGGGTGCTGGGTACCAGTCTCTGCAGAAGCCAGGGTGAAACTGGCTGCGTCCAGCCTGTTCAACCCTCATCTCCTTGAGCCCCTCGGGCCCTTAGGCGTTCGGTCCTTGCTGGGGCACCCGAGGTGCTCATCTTAATGCACCCCAGGGCCTAGGACAGGGTGCCAGAGGCGTGGCTTAGATCTGTCCAGCACAGTCTGCGGTTCTCGCTCCGCAGCGCTGCGGTTAAGAACGCTTACTTGGCTGGGAGGCCTGCGGGTTGCGGTGTACGTGTGTGTGTGTGTGTGTGTGTGTGTGTGTGTGTGTCTGTGTGTCTGTGTGTCTGTGTGTGTCTATGCTGGTGGTGCTGATATGTAAAGCAGCTGGCAGCTCTGGGCGGGGCCTGGGTTCCATTCAAATGAGGGAGGCGGGATTACACTGGGGCTCCGCCTCCCTCCCCCGCAGCTGGGGCCAGCGGTGCCAAGCACAGCTGGACCAGCGGCAGCAGCTGGGCGAGTGACAGCCCAGCTACGCGCGCGCGGCCGCCTCCAGAGCCGGCGCAAAGGGGCAGCGCGGCCCTGCGGTCCCCGGGCGGCAACAGCGGCCGCCTAGTCCCGCGCCTCTCCGGGCTTGCAGCCCCGCGGTCCCGCCGCCCCGGGGCCGCCACCTCTCGGGGCTCCCCCCAGTCCCCGCGCGCGCAAGATGGCTGACCCGGCTGCGGGGCCGCCGCCGAGCGAGGGCGAGGAGAGCACGGTGCGCTTCGCCCGCAAAGGCGCCCTCCGGCAGAAGAACGTGCACGAGGTGAAGAACCACAAATTCACCGCCCGCTTCTTCAAGCAGCCCACCTTCTGCAGCCACTGCACTGACTTCATCTGGTGAGAGTGCGCCGCGCGGGCCACCTGCCTGGGGCCCCAGAGGGCAGCGACACGCATGGGGACCCCTGTTGTTGCCCCCCAGGGGAGGAGCTGTGTGATTCTCCCTATCCCGCTGGACCCTTCTGCCCTGCACTCCCGGATTGCCAATCCCTCAGGTGCTGGGTCCACTGGTCCCAGACGGCTGGCCGCCAGGCGCCTCCTGCCCTCTTGCACTCTGTCGCCCGAGCGCCTAGGGACAGCGCTGCAGGCGCCTTTTCGACACCTGGCTCAGGATGCCGAGTGGCTGTCCCTCCTCGGCAGGGCAGCTCCGCGGGTGTCTTTCTCGCCTGGGGTTCCCGATCTTTCTGCCTTCTTCCGGGCTCAAGGCGCCCTCACCATCACCCCTCCTTTCCGGGGCAGCTCCCTGGGGTGTCCTCTACTTCCCTGGGGCGTGGAGCATCCTTCCCTCTGTGTCCCTAGAGCAGCGCCCTGGGTTATCTCTTACTTCTCCCCCAGAGACCTTAGCCCCCCTTTCATTCCTCAGTCCTCACCCTCAGGTCGCTGCAGGGCCGCTTTCTTCTCCCTGCCCCTCCAGGCATGGGGCGACCTTTCTCCCCCCATCCCCCCAGCTTCTCTAGTCCGTCAGGGGACACTGCCGTGGTGGAGTCCCTCTCATTCTCCCTCTAGACAGGTCCTTTTCTCTTTCCTTGAGGGTACTCTCGGCATCTCCTTGGGCAGATATCCAGCCCGCCTTCCGCCCCCACCCGGACGGAAATGCACCCTCGCATCCTGCCACCTGGTGGTAGTGGTCTCCTCTGTACTGCAGGGGAGATGTGAGGTGGGGGTTACTGCCAAGCTCCCATAGTGTACCTCCCAATCCTAACCAAGGTGGACGACACCTTGGAGGAGACTGGGCTGTAGCTAGGAGGTTGCCCCTGGAGTAGAGGGACAGTGGGAAGGGAGGGGGTGACTGTGTGAAACTAGCTGGTAACTGGACCCCTCAGACTGATAACCCTCCTTGTGCTTTTACAGGGGCTTCGGGAAGCAGGGATTCCAGTGTCAAGGTAGGCTCTGTGGCTCTGTGGATGCCGGTGGTGGGAAGAGAGAGTAAAACAGACTTTACAGATGTGGCCGAGTTAGGCAGAGTGAAGTAATCCTGCCTGTCAGAGTGACCTCCCAGGCTAGGAATCCTTCACCACCAAAGGGTCCTTTTAAGGGGTGTGTGTTTGGGCCAATGATGCACCATCCAGGAAAGGCCAGTGGAGCTGGAAGGCCCTAAAAGTCAAAAAGTGCATCCATCCCTCTGCCATCTGAGCATTCTCCTGGGAACGCCAGTCCTGCTTAAGAAATGAAATGTCTTCAAGGACTCTTTTGTGTGGAGGGAACCCCTTCCTTCCTAATTCAAGCCCTTTCTTGCCTGTTGTCCTCCCAAACCTCTCAGTAGGAGGGTTTGCCTCTTTTCCCTGCTTTGCAGAGGTCTCAGCAGGTGGCTGCCTCCTCTGCAGATGGCGCACCCCCCTAGAAAAGCAACTGTGGTTTCCCCTGGGCCTCCTCTCTCTTTGAAAGGGGTGGTTCCAGATGAGGTGCCTCTGGGATCCTGCCTGAGGCCGCCCTTTTTAACCTCTGAGGAGGCACAAGAAGGACTCCAAGAGACTGCTTACCTGGGCCCTTGATTCTGGCTCAAGAGCCGTGATTTCAACCAGGGGTGCCTAATCAAATACCAGAGACTTGGTGGCCTCTCTTACCTCTAGGGTTTCTGCCTACAAGATGGACTGTGTGTGGACTGAGGAATGTATCTCACGATAGTGCTTGCTTTGTGCCAGAGAGGCTCTGACACAAAATGGGAGAGGGGGAAAGATAGGTTTAAAATTGAGTCTCTAAAGATGTGGTCTCATTTAACCCTTAGAATGCCATAAATAGTTCTCTCTCTCTCTCTCTCTCTCTCTCTCTCTCTCTCTCTCTCTCTCTCTCTCTGTGTGTCTCCCTCGGTCTGTCTCTGTCTCTGTCTCTGTCTCTGTCTCTGTCTCTGTCTCTCTCTCTCTCTCTCTCTCTCACACACACACACACACACACACACACACACACACACACACACACACACGGCTTCAACTTGTTGAATACTGACTGTACTTTCCTGCTGGAGGATCATTTGGGACTGAGGGCATCCGTTTACCAGGGCACACATTCCAGGCTTTGCTTCTGTTCAACACTGGCCTTCTACTTCTTAACCCCTTAGCCTCTTGACTTTATGGGTTTGCTCACTCTCCCCCTTTTGGACAGATGTGGTTGAGTTTAGTCAGAAGTGGTTCTGTATTCTTCTCCTCCAAGCACCTCCTCCCCCTTCTACCTTTTCCTTCTCCTTGCTATCTCCCGTTCCCCCTTCTCACTGTTCTCATCCAGATTCACTTTGTGCCCAGACTGACCTTGACCTGGATGTTCCTGTCTTCCTGTATTAGTCTCCCAGGTGCTGGGAATACAGGTATCCTCAGGGTCAAACTGATGTCTTCCACCCTGTGAACTGGCCTTAAACCAGGAGAGGAAAGCATATGGGTGTGGAACAGCCTGGAGTGAGACTTGGTGCCCATGGTTAACTTTGCCTTGCACTGTTACTCTGTGTACAAAATTTACCAGACTCCAGCAATCAGGTGGCTTTGGGACGTGCACAAAATGGTGACCTCTAGTGCATGTGCCTGGCTGTCCTATGCTGAAGGGTTTACTGAGTTCTGGAGTGAGACAGCCTCCTCTGCTAAGATCTGGAGCCTCAGTGTTACACAGCACATGGAAGGAAGGCTTGCCAAGTCCCTGCCGGCGGCAACAAGTCAGGCCAGTGGCACAGTCTGGGTGGTTTTCTAGAACTTGGTCTCACTCTCTCAAACAAAACTCTGATGGTGGCTTGGTGTTGGGACCGTGGAATCTCTATGAGGTGACCTTTCACTTGCCATGAATTGGTTTCTGTTTTTGTCTCTTGCCGAGGTCAGGGGTGAGTTTTTAAACACTGCTTCCATGCTCTCCCGTGCCACCTGCTCTGCTGTTATTGATGGCTGGGAACGTCAGCTTTGGAATGTGCGGGGGACGGCACATATGGAGCAGGAGATCCTTTTATTCAAAGCCTAGGTTTTTTTTTTTTTTTTTTTTTTTTTTTTTTGGCACAATGAGAAAAAAATCAGAATGAAAGTTTTTAAGAAGTATGATCAACTTTAGGGATAAGACTTTTTCAGAAGCTAGCAGAGCGTTTGCCACATGCGCTTGACTCCCTGGGCTCCAGGGAACAAAAGGAGGGTGGGGGGAGATAGGTATTTTAAAAATCATTTCTCTTTTCATTTTTCCACCCCTTAGCTCTCTGAACATCTGGCCCTCTGTTACTGCTTTGACAGTCTACTCCATCTGACTTGGAGCGGGTAGGAGGAAGAGGAGGGGGTGGGGCAGATTGATGGGCCCTGAACTGAGCTGCTTAGAATGGGGTACAGCCTAGAAGTCAGGAAGGAGTTTATCATTGGTACACAGTGTTGCTTGGGACTAATTCTGGAACCACAGATGAGCTCCTTCTATATGATTATCTTCAGTACCTGGTGCCTGATATCTTTCCTTAAAGTGAATTTATTTAAAATAGGACCAATATTATCATAGAAAACAGAGTTTATTCTTTTACCTAAGTCAATAGTTCAGAGGTCTGGTCCTTGAGTTTTCTGTGCTGTGACGTAACTATTGCTCCCTGGGACAGCAATAGTTATGTCACAGCTCAAGAAGATACTGGATTCTCCAGGCATAAGGCCTCCTTTTATCCAACAGGAACAGGAAAGGGATGAAATAAGTCAAAAGACACATTTTCAGTGGTCCTTAGGGATGCTGCCGTGAGAGACTTTGCTATATACTCTGTATATATTGGCTATAACCCAATGCCACGTCCACACCTTGTTACAAGTGAACCTACAGGACATTAGTGTTCAGCTCAGGTAGCCCATTCCGAGCCATCAGCTGAGAGAGTTGTGTTTCCATCTCAATGGGGGGAAGCAGAGATTGGCTAACCCCTCAGGAGGGGGTGGTAGGATCCCAAGACCTAGAAGCCCTTGACACTGCCCCCTTGCTCCAGTAGCTGTCATGGAAATCAGGGTGCAGGACAGAACATCCAGGAACCACAGGGAACTACAGATTTTTATAGACTTGGGAAGCTTTCTTCAGAACAGACTTCCTGCGTTTGAACAGCTAAAGGACAAATCTCTCGGTTAACTGCCACTGACTTATCCGCCTCTCCTCCCTCTTTCTTTGATAAGGTCTCTGCTGACAGAGGATCCTTCTTGTGACATTACACACAATTTTGGATTAGAAATAGGACCTATTATACCACAGGACAGACCTTTCTTTCTCCAAGGCACTCTTTTAACAATCCTAGAACCGGCACGCTGTGCTTAAATTGTAATCAACTAACTAATCATTGGGAGGAATTCAACTTTTATCCAAAGAAAGACTGCAGTTTGGCAGAGAGGAAACTTTTTTTTTTTTTTAAGAAGGAAGTCATTTCAGTAGACATAGAGAAACCTTAAGATGGTCAGATCTAGATTTTTAAAGTTGGACCCAGACAGAAGTACACTCTGATCACTGATCATCTATCTGCTCACTGTGTGACCTTGGAGAGTCCATCCCCACACTGTAACCTTGCTCACCATCTTGGAGAAAGAGGACAACAGTGTCTCCTTTGCAGAGCTGTGGGGTGAAGTAAGTAGCTAAGGAGAAATGTCCACTGTGAGTGTAAACAACTCAAAGTAAAGGGATCATCACTACTTGGTTAGTGGTGGGAAAATGTGTTGAAGCGGGGACAGAGCTGACTGGGACTCATGAAATGACTGGGCCTGTTTCATGTGTTGAGATGGGTGAGTTTCTCTGAGACTTTGGGTAATGTCAGTCAGCATATAGTTCGGTGTTTGGACCCAGAGTGCATGGCTTCCCTCATGAGAAAGATCTGAACTTGCCCTGGACTCTCAAAAAGCCCCGTGCCACTGTTTTTCTGACTATAAAGAACTAGACTTAATGATTCTAACAAGGAAGCCTTTTTCCCTTCCCTGGGTGAATTTCAAAACATGTTTTTACCTTCTCGCTTGAATTATTTAAAAAAGAAAGAAAACAAACTAAGTATCACATGCACCTACAACTGTTGTCTTCCCTCAATAGATACACTATAGAATATAAGCTTAATGTAGTTTATTGTTAACATATACAGATTGCAATATGCAAATTAAAAAACCATCAACAATTTTATGAATTGAGGCTAGGGGTGACTCCGTAGAAGTACATGCAAGGTCTTGGGTTCCATCCCCCACCTTGGAAAACAAAAGAATACAGGGAAATATTAGTCAAAAGGTAATTTTATTTTGGCCACACCTTTCTCTGTGTACTTATATTGTTACACCGAGTATTATGGGTTGAACTTTCTCAGTAAACTGAGAATCAGCAAGGCACACCGCTAAGTAGTAAACGTGGCCTGGGTTGCCCTTACCCTCCTACTGAAGCTTTGTCACCCATCAGTGGACACCTTCCCAAGTAAATACGGAAAGTATGACCTTTGGAAATACGGTTGGTGTGATATACAAGTTCTTCGACAGTAATACAAAAATATATTATCTCCAATCCTAGTGACTGCCCAGGCTCCACCTGGATCAGATAGAGCATGTAGATAGTACATCGGAGTCAGTGTGAAAAGCCATGAGAGGGTGACTGCTCAGAGACAGCTGAGCATTTGAAGTTAATTTACATAGGGCTGGAGAGGTGGCTTAGCAGCTCAGAGAGTGCACTGCTCCTGCAGAGGATCCAGATTCAGTTCCCATCGCCCACAGCAGGTGACTCACAACTACCTGTAGCTGCACCTCCAAGGGGACTCTATGCTTCCAGTCTCTGTCGGCACCTGCATTCACATGTATGTGCCCTGCTCTATATACATAATTCAAGATAATAAAAAAATCATCTTAAAAAGAAAATGACTTACATCCATGTTGATATTGGAGTCTTTCCTTTCTCTGCCTCTCCCAGTTCTCTTTCTTTCTGTCTCTGTTTCCTTCCCCACCCAACACGTGCACACACATATAAAAATAGATCCGTATGTCATAATTTTGAGATTATGCATGGTGCTACTTTTCAGCCACGGAGAATCAAATCATTGAGTACCATTTCAAATTCATGTCTGGTCTTTTGATTCTGCAGACCAGTTTGTTCTTGGTAGGGAACAGGGTCAGCTAGAGAGTTCACCTCCTAGGTTGATGCTTTCTAATGCTAGGACCCTTGTCATTTTCCAGATTGTTTTGTAATATGAAATTATTGACTTCATTCATCCAATCTCTCTAGTTGAAGTTGTGTGATATTCCATAGATGGAATGTTAGGCCTTTTTTATGGCGACTACAACATCCCCAGTGTTTACATATGACATTTGGAAGTGTGATGTCTGCTTGAAAATCCTGTAGGAAATTTGTCTTTTAACCACACAGACCCATTTACCCACTTTCCCACATATCCATTCATACATGCATACATGCATTCATCCATCCTTCTACCTGTCAATTCTTCTATTCATCCAAGCATCCTTTAAAAACATATCCAGTGAATAACATCTATGTGTATTGGATGATTTTAGGTGACAGCGTCCAACAGTGAGTGCTACTGTGAAGATTCCTCATGTGGTACTGTAGGAAGGGGAGATATGACTTACCACAAATGATATTTTTTTTTAAAACCAAGATTTAGTTTTACCTTGATGGAAATCTACCAGAAGCTGCAAGAGTGCTTCATGAGAGGCTAACCTATGCAGTATTTCCAGGTAGAGTTGGGGTCCTTCCATCTAAGAATTAAGCAGCCCAAATTCTCACACTCCATTCTGAGTTGTCAAGGATCCCGAGCTAACAACCTGCACTGTGAAGAGATGCAGGAGGCATTGTCTCAGAGACATTCTTGGGGGAGCCCCCTCCCAGCTATCTGTTTGCATGGTTAGCTATCAAGAGAGAGTCCTTGGACAAGGGACCTCAAAATGAAGTCTTAGCGTGACAGCCAGGGAGCTCCGGATTCTCATAGCAACTCAGATAATGAGCTGACTTCCTTTTTGTCTAGGGGTTACAGTTTGAGGTGGCAGTTCTAAAGCAGAGAAATCAGACAATCTCAGGGGTGGTAGCTCAAGTCAGAGCTGGTAGATGGGAAGGCAAATACAAAGAAAGAGTGAGCATTGTGGGGATTGTCAGCTGAAATCCAGTTTCAGGGAGTTGAGGCTGCCTGCATTGCCTCAAACACTGTACGGTACCAGTCCTCTGCCTTACCGCTTCTTTCTCTTTTGGAAGTGATGTTTTTGAAGTAGTTTCATGGTTAGCAGCATTGAAGTGCACATGGAAAACGATGCTAGATGCTACGCTGGCTCTCTTCCCATATCCCTGATTTCATTTGGGAGAGTGTTTCACGTTGGTGCCAGCATGTCTTTAATGACTACACAGACCTGCAACCCAGTAAATATCCGAGTGGTTTCAGTGAGAGCAGGAGGGTATTTTCGTTTGTTTCTGTGGAGCACCTCGCTTCTTTGATGATTCATTTGTTTTCCTCAGTTACCCACCATTGAGTCAGTCCTGTTCTACCCTTGCCTTTGGTTTAGTACTAGCTGCACCTCCTTGTGAACAGGTAAGGGGCGCTTCAGTGATTTTTTTGGAAGTTCTCAGAAGGGCTGGAGGAAGCTCAGGGATCCGGATGTCTCAGCCTTCTGCCTCCTGAGGTGAGATTACAGGCACGTGCTACCAATGATTCTGTCTCTCCATGACTCTGTTTCCTGGGGGCAGGTAAAACATGATACTAAGAAGAAAATACCTATCTGGCTGTCTGCCTCGCCCTTTCTCCATCCATCCCACTCAGACACTCAGACATTGAGTGCCTACCACATATCAGGTGCTGTCCTAGGCACTGGAAGAAGAGTAAGGAACAGAGTACCTGCTTTCATGGAATTAGAATCAAAATAGAAGGGCAAGAATGTAGGGAGCAAGAGAAGAATGAATGCCCAGTGCACAGGTACTGCTGCAGTCGGGACTTTGAAGAGAAAAAAAGACACAATTCTTGTGAAGGAAGTATATCACATGGCCGGTTCGTGCTGCTATGTAATCGAAAGGGTGTACAAACACTTAGTGTGGCATCACTACTCCTTGGAGAGAGGCAGAGAGGATTACATAGACGAGGTGACATTTGAGAACAGTTTTATCATAAGAGTAGGAGTTCCTAGAGTGACAAGGGGGTGGGGACAGAAGAGAGTACATGTGGAGATATGGAGGAGAGAGAAGAGGGTGCCTGCAGGGAACAGGAAGAAGGGTGTGTGAGGGAGGAGCTGGTGGGAGAAGAAGGGTGTGTGAGGGAGAAACTGGTGGGAGATGAAGGTCACATTGTCATGCCTAGATGTTTGGCTCTGATGCAGGCTGCCTGGCCGCTAGGAAGTACTTGTTGTCATTGTCTTAAGGTGGTCCGTGTATGTATGTGGGTGGATGGGTAGTGAAGTGGCCAAAGGCTTCAGACCAGCATGAGATGCCATTTGAAACAATCAGCTGTGACTCAGATCCTGAAGTTCCAGGCTTTGGAGGTCAGCTGGGATGGAGGACACAGCTACTGATAGGGACATAGCAGCCGAGTGCACAGGGACCATGGCTATGTTTTGAATGCTGAAGAGACATTTGGAATTTCATGTCCACCATATTGTTGACTGTTCTATTTTTGGGGTGGTGGTTACTAGGTTATTTTCGTGGTGCTAACAATAGGGATGCCTCTTTTCATTGCGCCCTTTGGTGCAGAGGACCACAGGAATGATTCTTCCTCTGAAAAGAATCCTCCCACTCTTCCTCTCTCTCTGTGCTGCTGCCAGTCACCCTATACTACATGCTGATGGAGCACATGTGCAGCAACAGTGACAGGTATGTGCTTGGAGGACAGAAAAGGTTTGGTTCAGGGCTGGGGAGCTGCGTAAGAGGGCTTGGTGTGCAAGCATGAGAGACTGAGTTCCTATGCTTGTAACCTTGGACTTGCACAGGGCAGAGACAAGGATCTCTGCGGCTTCCTGCGCACTAGCCTAGCACATCCTCCTTTGCCTTCCACATGTGGAGGTACACACCTGCACGTACATATATGTGCATATGCACACGCCCAAAGAGGTGAGGGGCTTTGGTTCAAATCTTGGCCTTTTATGATGGACCTTGACTTAGCCTCTTGGGGCTTCTGTTTCCTCATGGGTACAGGGAAGTGGAACAGGATCTGCTTTCCAGGGCTCTTGTCAAGTGTTCCATGGGCATCTTGGTTGACACACAGAAGGCTGTTCACTCGTGGCAGGTGTGGCTCTTCTTGGCTGGGTCCCATCCTTTGCCTTCTGGGCTATAGTCTTGTTGAGACGGTGAGATGAATCCTCCCTGTCAGGATGCTTTTGGGGAGCGGATGTGCTGGCCCTGTCCTGGTTGGCAGCAACAACGTGGTTGACCATGGAGTGGAGAGCACAGCTGAGCAGGGACAAGAGAGGTGCTGTGAGAAGGGGTGAGCGGCAGGCTTTCTCGGAAACCCCTTCCTGCCTAGTGAAGCTTTAATTAGTTGAAGTGAGACCTGTGATTGCCCATCTGCCCACTTTTGAAAATGTATTGATGGCATTTCAACGTCAAAGAGATTTCTGACTCTTTACTTTTCCTTTCCCTTTTTTCCTTTGCTGGTTTGCACCAGTTTCATGTAGTCCAGATCAGCCTCCAGCCCCCTAAGTTGCCCAGGCTGTGTTTGAACTCTCGACCCTTCTGCCTCGACCTCCTGAGTGCTAGGCTTTCTCTCTCCTTTTCAGTTTGGGTTCTTTTACCTTTCGAAGGAACTTTTTGAGTCTCTTAGGCACTGAAGATACTTGCAAGGAGCTAGAAGTTGCAATCTGAAAGATTTTGGTTTATGATTCTTATGACTAGTTCTTATGTTGGAAATCATTTTATGCTGGAAATAAATCATCCTGTCCTTTGTATTGGTGGGAACCACTCGTTAGAATGCATATTCATGCAATCTCTCTCCCTTCCTATCCCTCTCTCCTCCCCTCTGTGTGTGTATGTGTGTGTTTCAGACAAAGTCTCACTGAATAGCCCAGGCTGGCCCTGAACAGCCCAGGCTAGCTCTGAACTCACCATCATCACACTTTTCATTGCCTATAGTTCCCGAAGCCAGTCTGATTTTCTCTCCAGGGCTGTCTCCCCTGACTGTCTCCCATTCTCAGGCAGTGGCAGGATCGAATCCAGGATCTCTGCCTTGTGATTATACCTTGTTTTTTTAAGTCACCCCTCCTTCATAGCTCAATTTTAAAGCAAGAGGATCCCTTTCAATATGGCAATGGCTGGCAGCCTTTTGAGGCACACACAAGGAGTAGAAAATGTGTCTCCTCTCCACTGCTGATGCTACACCAGAGAGGTCACTGTCACATTGAGACTGTTAGTTTGGGTTTGAGGGTCATGAGAACTGAGGGTTCATCTATGAGTAAGGCTGTTGGCCTCTATCGACCAGGGCCCCCTACCTACCTTTCATACAAAGCCTGGTTCTCCTCCTGCTGCTGGGGAGTGGGGCCCGAGACCTTGCTTTTTAAGCCTTTGCATGGCTCAAGCTTTGCTTGTCTGTGCTGTCCCAGGTTTTCTTTTCTCCCGTGTGATTGCTTCCCGGTGCTCGCCTATCTTTCTCTCTTCAGGACAGAGGTTATCCTTTGTGATCCCAAAGTGACACTTCTTATTCACCACGCCACAGGCGGGAGTTGATAATTGGCCATTTTACCCAGGAAGTCCTTATTTTACTTCTTGAAGACTGGGTCTTGCTAGCCCGTCTGGCCTCAAGCTTGCAACCTTCCTGCCTCAGGCACATATCAACGACACTTGGCCCAAAGACCCAGGCTTCCAAGCTACTGAGGTTGGTCCTGAAAAATGTTAGCTAGGCCTTTTCAGCTTTGCATCTTTCAGGGAGACAGGCACCTTCTGGTGTCACCATTGAAGGATGGTGCTGTTTGTCTCCTTAGGGGTGACATCTGCTTCCTGTTTCAATGTTGCCTATCTGCTGCAAATGATAATAAAGAAGCCAGGGCATTCTGACAGTTTTCCCACCCAATAATTTAGTTCTGTTAATGCTTGGAGAACTGGAGTTCACAAACTATATTTAGAACTTAAAAATGTAAAACTGTCTATTAGTCAAGGTATTAGTGGAAATCTCTTAAAGCTACTGTAATAGATAATCCTCAGAGTCTCTGAGGATTAACAGAACATTTGCATCTCATTTGCATCAGAGACACCACCCCCACCCTCCATGCAGGTGATCCTGACCAGGCAGTCTTCATGTGGGGCCCTAAGAGTTCTCTCTCTTTGGACCAGTGAGTTGGGGAGAGAGCAAGTAAGAAAACACATTCATTCCACAACTGTTCTGGTCTGGAGGGAGACCTGTTACTTCTGCTCACATCTGTGGACCAGAACTCAGGCACAGGGCAACACTGGCTGCACGTGGGGAGGGCAAGAAAAGGGTGTACAGAACCGAGTGAGTAGCTCTGTTTTGGGGAGTAAAGGGAAACAGGTTTTTGGTGAACACAACCAACCCTTCCTCAACCTCACAGTCTGAGAAGTTTACCTTCTTCCCTTGGGGACTATGTATCCTGTCTTCTCTTGCATTTGACCAGCCAAACTGTCATGTGAAACATTGTATCCCTGTACCTTATCTGCATTTTGTGGGGAAAGCAAGTTCTGTCTAGTTCCCCCCCCCATTAATTAATTTAGTTATTCACTTTACATCCTGATCTGCCTGTTTTTAAAGAATGAGATAAGGTAGCGTTCTTACTGTTTTCAGCAGTTAGACCAATCTGGTTCTTGTTAGAATTTCCGGATCTCTCAATAAACCAGTTGTCAAAAATAAGATTTATTGGAGCTTTTAATTGTGTGGAGATGTATATGTGCATGAGAATACAGGTGTCTGTGGAGGTTACTTAACGCTGCTGTTTCAAGGTGGTTATGTGCTACCTGACGTCTTCTCTAAGAGTGTCTGATTGTTCGAAATAACAGCCATCTTTCTAGTCCTTAAAGACTGGGATTTCTGCTTGAAGGTATCCTGAACACTATGGCTGACTCAGGGCTAGGCAAGGATACTTTTATTTATCTTTCTTTGTCTGTAAGTTTTCCTCCCAGCCTCCCAAATCAACGATTCATTATTGCATAAAAAAGACTGGTAGAAACTTTCCCCCTGTACTGATGTCCTCAAGGGTCTTCCCCAGTTTCTTTTCTATTAGCTTCAGAGTGTCTGGCTTTATGTGGAGGTCCTTGATCCATTTGGAGTTGCGATTAGTACAAGGAGACAAGGATGGATCAATTTGCATTCTTCTGCATGCTGACCTCCAGTTGAACCAGCACCATTTGTTGAAAAGGCTATCTTTTTTCCATTGGATGTTTTCAGCCCCTTTGTCGAGGATCAAGTGACCATAGGTGTGTGGGTTCATTTCTGGATCTTCAATCCTGTTCCATTGATCTGCCTGCCTGTCACTGTACCAATACCATGCAGTTTTTAAGACTATTGCTCTGTAGTATTGCTTGAGGTCAGGGATACTGATTCCCCCAGAATTTCTTTTGTTGTTGAGAATAGTTTTAGCTATTCTGGGTTTTTTGTTATTCCAGATGAATTTGAGAATTGTTCTTTCTAACTCTATGAAGAACTGAGTTGGGATTTTGATGGGTATTGCATTGAATCTGTATATTGCTTTTGGCAAAATGGCCATTTTAACTATATTAATCCTGCTGATCCATGAGCATGGGAGATTTTTTGAGGTCTTCTTCCATTTCCTTCTTCAGAGTCTTGAAGTTCTTGTCATACAGATCTTTCACATGTTTGGTAAGAGTTACCCCAAGGTACTTTATACTGTTTGTGGCTATTGTGAAGGGTGTCATTTCCCTAATTTCTTTCTCAGCCTGCTTATCCTTTGCGTATAGGAAGGCTACTGATTTGCTTGAGTTGATTTTATAACCTGGCACTTTGCTGGAGCAAAACACCAACAGTGTATGCTCTAAGATCAAGAACTGACAAATGGGACCTCATAAAATTACAAAGTTTCTGTAAGGCAAAGGACACCATTAAAAGGACAAATCGGCAACCAACAAATTGGGAAAAGAACTTCACCAACCCTACATCAGATAGAGGACTAATATCCAATATATATAAAGAACTCAAGAAGTTAGACCCTAGAAAACCAAATAACCCTATTAAAAATGGGGTACAGAGCTAAACAAAGAATTTTCACCTGAAGAACTTCGGATGGCTGAGACGCATCTTAAAAAATGTTCAACTTCATTAGTCATTAGACAAATGCAAATCAAAACAACCCTGAGATTTCACCTTACACCAGTCAGAATGGCTAAGATTAAAAATTCAGGAGACAGCAGGTGTTGGCAAGGATGTGGAGAAAGAGGAACACTCCTCCACTGCTGGTGAGGTTGCAAACTGGTACAACCACTCTGGAAATTAGTCTGGCAGTTCCTCAGAAAACTGGGCTCCTCACTTCTGGAGGATCCTGCTATAGCATTCCTGGGCATATACCCAGAGGATTCCCCAGCTTGCAATAAGGACACATGCTCCACTATGTTCATAGCAGCCCTATTTATAATAGCCAGAAGCTGGATAGAACCCAGGTATCCCTCAACGGAAGAATGGATGCAAAAAATGTGGTATATCTACACAATGGAGTACTATTCAGCCATTAGAAACAATGAATTCATGAAATTCTTAGACAAATGGATGGAGTTGGAGAACATCATACTAAGTGAGGTAACTCAGTCTCAAAAGATCAATCATGGTATGCACTCACTAATAAATGGATATTAATCTAGAAAATTGGAATACCCAAAACCTAATCCACACATCAAATGAGGTACAAGAAGAACGGAGGAGTGGCCCCTGGTTCTGGCAAGACTCAGTGAAGCAGTATAAGGCAAAACCAGAACAGGGAAGTGGGAAGGGGTGGATGGGAGAACAGGGGGAGGGAAGGGGGCTTATGTGACTTTTGGGGAGTGGGGGGCCTGAAAAGGGGAAATCATTTGAAATGTAAATAAAAAAATATATTGAATTAAAAAAAAAAGATTAAAAAAACTGGTAGAGTAAGATAAAGTGATTTTGCTGAGCACCATTTCCTGGGTCATTAAGTTGGGCTGGGCTCAACCTGGCGGTTAGTGTGTTCCTGGCTGGTCTTATCCATGGACTTGAGCCTCCTGGGATGTGTGGGACATGGGGGATCGTTCTTCATTATCCAGTGGGTCACTCCCAGCCTAGGCACCAGGTGGTGGATGCATTCTCCACACACGAGTTGAGGATACGCTGGAGGGGTGGAGGGGCTTCTTTTTTTTTATTGATATATTTTTTTATTTACATTTCAAATGATTCCCCTTTTCTGGGTTCCCGCAAGTCCCGTAAGCCCTCTTCCCTCCCCCTGTTCCTCCATCTACCCCTTCCTGCTTTCCTGTCCTGGAATTCCCCTATACTGCTGCATTGAGACTTTCCAGAACCAGGGGCCACTCCTCCATTCTTTTTGGACATCATTTAATTTGTGGATTATGCCCTGGGTATTCAAAGGTTCTAGGCTAATATCCACTTATCAGTGAGTGGATACCATGATTGATCTTTTGAGACTGGGTTACCTCACTTAGTATGATCTCCAGCTCCATCCATTTGTCTAAGAATTTCATGAATTCATTGTTTCTAATGGCTAAATAGTACTCCATTGTGTAAATATACCACATTTTTTTGCATCCATTTCTCCGTTGAAGGACACCTGGGTTCTTTCCAGCTTCTGGCTATTATAAATAGGGCTGCTATGAATATAGTGGAGCATGTGTCCTTATTGAATGCTGAAGAATCCTCTGGATATATGCCCAGGAGTGGTATAACAGGGTCCTCAGGAAGTGTCATGCCCAGTTTTCTGAGGAACCGCCAGACTGATTTCCAAAGTGGTTACACCATCTTGCAATCCCACCAGCAGTGGAGGAGCGTTCCTCTTTCTCCACATCCTTGCCAACACCTGCTGTCTCCTGAGTTTTTGACCTTAGCCATTCTGACTGGTGTGAGGTGAAATCTCAGGGTTGTTTTGATTTGCATTTCCCTAATGATTAATGATGTTGAACATTTCTTTCTTTTTTTTGTTTTTTTGTTTTTTTGTTTTTTTTTAATTTTTTTATTCGGTATATTTTTTATTTACATTTCAAATGATTTCCCCTTTCCTAGCCCCCCCACTCCCAAAAAGTCCCGTAAGCCCCCTTCTCTCCCTCTGTACTCCCACCCACCCCTTCCCACTTCCCCGTTCTGGTTTTGCTGAATACTGCTTCATTGAGTCTTTCCAGAACAAGGGGCCATTCTTCCTTTCTTCTTGTACCTCATTTGATGTGTAGATTATGTTTTGGGTAATCCAGGTTTCTAGGTTAATATCCACTTATTACTGAGTGCATACCATGATTCATCTTTTGAGTCTGGGTTACCTCACTTAGTATGATGTTCTCTAGGTCCATCCATTTGCCTAAGAATTTCATGAATTCATTGTTTCTAATGGCTGAATAGTACTCCATTGTGTAGATATACCACATTTTTTGCATCCACTCTTCTGTTGAGGGATACCTGGGTTCCTTCCAGCACCTGGCAATTATAAATAGGGCTGCTATGAACATAGTAGAGCATGTATCCTTATTACATGGTGGGGAATCCTCTGGGTATATGCCCAGGAGTGGTATAGCAGGATCTTCAGGAAGTGAGGTGCCCAGTTTTCGGAGGAACCGCCAGACTGATTTCCAGAGTGGTTGTACCAATTTGCAACCCCACCAGCAGTGGAGGAGTGTTCCTCTTTCTCCGCACCCTCTCCAACACCTGCTATCTCTGGAATTTTTAATCTTAGTCATTCTGACTGGTGTAAGGTGAAATCTCAGGGTTGTTTTGATTTGCAGAACATTTCTTAAGGTGTTTCTCAGCCCTCCAAAGTTCTTCATGCGAAAATTCTTTGTTTAGCTCCGTACCCCACTTTTTAATGGGGTTATTTGGTTCTCTGGGTTCTACCTTTAAGGTGTTTCTCAGTCCTCCAAAGTTCTTCATGCGAAAATTCTTTGTTTAGCTCCATACCCCACTTTTTAATGGGGTTATTTGGTTCTCTGGGTTCTACCTTCTTGAGTTCTTTGTATATATTAGATATTAGCCCTCTGTCGGATTTAGGGTTGGTGAAGATCCTTTCCCAATCTGTTAGTTGACGTTTTGTCCTTTTGACAGTCTTTTGCCTTACAGAAACTTTGTAGTTTTATGAGGTCCCATTTGTCAATTCTTGATCTTAGAGCGTAAGCTATTGGTGTGCTATTCAGGAACTTTCCCCCTGTGCCCATATCCTCAAGGGTCTTCCCCAGTTTCTTTTCTATTAGTTTCAGTGTGTCAGGTTTTATGTGGCGGTCCTTGATCCATTTGGAGTTGAGCTTAGTACAAGGAGATAAGAATGGATCGATTCGCATGTAAGCTCACTCTCAAAATAAAGGAAAAAATAACAAAGAGAATAGACTTTGCTTTTGAAGGGGGGAAGCTGTGAATAATCTGGGACGTCTTTGGAATCTAGCACACCAATTTTAATGTGTCTCTGAAACATGTTCCAGTTTTGTGTCTGTTTCCCGAAATGAACTTGAGCCTACAGCAGGCCACAGTGTAAATGCTTGCTGCTCATACCTGGTAATGATGGTCCTACAGGGAACTGATGGAGCCAAGTGAGATGCTATAGAGTACAGCCAACGGATTAGGACATGGAATACTTCCACCATTACCACTGGCTTCTATAATCAGTTACCCCAGACACTTGCCACTGTATCCCGAGTGTGAGAGTCAGAGTGAGGAGACAGAGATTCAAGAAGGAGACAGACATGCAGGGGAGTTTGTGCAATACTCTCTGACATGTGGGACAGTAGAAGCATGAAGAGATGCAGACAATGGTCTTGTGCCATCCTGGTGAAGGGCATGGGTTCAGACCCCGGCTTCTTCCCTGATCACATGCAGGGCCTTGGGTGTTTTACTCACTTGCAGTCTTTCGGTATTTGTCTCTGAAATGAAGAAATGCTATGGTCTGCTTTTCCAGGGTGCCACTGGATTAGATAAGACAGGGGCATACAGAGAGACTATGACTGCTTGTTATATGTTAGTGCTAAAAAGGCAGAGATGGTCTCAAAATGTCCCTGTGAAGATGTTCTAATGGGCACCAGTCTCAGCTCTCTTCCTACGCCCCCTGACTGGTATCATTGATGACGATTGTGTGAGGGTGGTTCACTGGATGAATACCTCAATGCCCATAAGGCACTGGGGAAGTAGGAAAGGGAGGTGGTGCAATCATAATAGGAGACAAAGCTGGTCCCATCCCTGAAGCTGGGGTGTTTGTTAGAACTAGGAGAGAGAGAGAGAGAGAGAGAGAGAGAGAGAGAGAGAGAGAGAGAGAGAGAGAGAGAGGCAGAGGCGACTGAGAAGGCAGCTGACTGGTAGATTATTTGCTTAGAGTACACAACATCCTGCATTTGATCTCCAGGTAAACAACTCTCTCTCTCTCTCTCTCTCTCTCTCTCTCTCTCTCTCTCTCTCTCACACACACACACACACACACACACTCATGTGCATATGTATGCACACTCACACATACTCACACACACATGCACACACATACACTCTCACACATGCACCTGTACACACACACGGACATACATCCACACATACTCACACGTGCACACACACAGACATAGGGAGAGAGAGATTTACAGACTATGAGGACACATGTATATAACCTCAGACCTTGAGAAGGTAAGAAAATGGAATCCAAAGTTGGATGCCAGCTTTGACTGTGTAGTGAGATTCTGCCTTAAACCGAACAAAAGCAAATGGACGAAGAAACACATCCTCAAAGGCCTGGCTCATTAGGATGGGCTGGCTGGCCGGCCGCTGAGCCTCAGGTCCTTCCCGGTGTCTCTGTTTCCCTAGCAGTGGGATTACAAGAACACACTACCACACCCGGCTTTTCTTACATGGGCTCGGAGGCTTGAACTCAGGCCCCCACACTTGCATTACAATCGTCTTCCAGACAGAGCCACCTCCCCAGCCCCTCTTCTACATTTGATTGTCACTGCTGTGGTTTCTCACTCACCAGAGGGCCACAGAATCAGTGTAGTAAGTCAGGTATACTGTGAAAAGTCAGAATAGAAAAAAATATCAGAATGCATCAGCCTCAGGAAGGGTAAGTATGTCTTTATGAATCTTTTATTTCGTGTGTTTCAATGCGGCTCAGGTGAACTGGGTCAGACATAAATGGTGCTTCTACCATGGGTAGACAGCATGGTTTGAAAGTCATTCTGAAGAGCATCAAGGAGAAGAAGCCTTGGAGGCTCATGGGGTTGGCCTGTGGACTGTGGAGGCTTAATTTATTTTTAGGGATATAAACTGATTGTTTTGAATTCTTCATAATTAGAATATTCCTCTCACTCTAACACACTACCCGGAGATTATTTTGGTCATCTTCCTTGAGCATTCACATATCGCAGACAAGGTTACTTTTCCCCCAAATTGAATGTTAAGTGTAGTGTATCACATCCTTACAAATGGAATGAGTGGTTTTAGTAGAACTGCCTGGCCTGACCTGCTGCTGGGGTTAAGATTGCTGTGGCAAGAGGTGTCCAGAGACTGCAAAGAGAAGCAACTGCTTATGGGGGGTAATGTGGGCTGGGAAAGAAGTGTTTTATAAGCAGAACCTTCCCTGAGGGAGGGGTGGTGTGGAGGGGTGCACAGAGCAGTTAGGAGGGGTGGCACTCACAGTGTGCCAGCATCAAGGTGGGTCAGGTCCCTGTGGTGGGACTCTGCAGAGGATTGCCTCCAGCTGGAGCTTGAATTCAGTGTGTGTTTATCTTCTCTGCTGTCCCTGGGTAGGTGGCAGCCCAAATGACAGCTGGCCTCATTCTCTTTCCCTTCTGGCTTTCTCTGATTTGGGGCCCAAGGGCCATAGGGGGCCAGAATGCTGCAGATGGGACAAAAAGTCAGGTCCAAGAAAAGATTAAATCAGGGTTAGGGAGGGGGTGACGAAAGAAAGTGGAGGGAGGGAGAGAGGAACGAGAGAATGGAGGGGGCGGAGAGGAGAGGAGAGAGAGAGAGAGAGAGAGAGAGAGAGAGAGAGAGAGAGAGAGAGAGAAGAAGAGAGGGATGGAGGGAGGGAGAGAAAGAGAAAGAGAGGGTAGAGAGGGAGAGATGGAAGGAGGGAGAGAGAGGAAGAGAGAAGAGAGATTGATTCTGCAGTCCCTAGAAGGGCCTAATTTGTTGGACAGATGAGTCAAAGGAATTTTCCATTTCCTGGACATCTTCAAGTAAGATTCCTAATGCTGCTGACTCAAGCTGACATTTACTGAGTGCTCACTATGTGCCTGGCACTGCTCTAAGTACTTTACATACATTAACTTATTTAATCAGTGCATCAGCCCCATGCAGCAGCGGCTGCGTCTGTTCTTGGAACATGCTGAGAAAAATGGAACCACAAAGACTAGAGAGATTTTTCCAAGCTTATACACGGTCACGATCCGAACACAGACGGAGTTTCAGGGTTGTTTAAAAGAAAGGCAGTGCTCTGGAGCCGAGGAGGCAACAGTGAGGGTGATAGGGACTGTGGAGATGATGCTGATGACGGTCTTGATGATGGTGATGGAGCAGTTATGACTGTTGATGGTGATGATATTATGAGGATGGTGAGGATGATGGTGTTGACAGTATTATTGATGGTGATGATGCTGGTTGATGGTGTTGATGGTGATGATGGTGTTGATAGTGATGGTGCTGATGGTGCTGATGGTGATGGTGCTGATGATGGTGCTGATGGTGATGACGATGATGACAACGATGACATCAATCTTAATGTTCAAATCCTTTCAATAAGCTGATCATTTCACAAATTTTATCCCTTTGAATGTTTACCTACCTCTAAGATCTGTCAGTAATATGATCCCCATTCACACATGAGAGAACTGGCTCAGAGAAGAGAAGCATGTCTTAAAGAACTGCAGAGCCCAGACTGAATTCAAGGCTCTTTGAATCACTGTTTGAGTTTCCAGCCACCAAAGTGAAGGGCACAGGATGGCTTTGGAAGGACGAGAAAGGAGTCACAGGCTGACCTCGGAAGCCATTGTGAGGGAAACAGACAGCACTTGACCGGAAGTGGAAGGCGTCTGGAGGGAACAATGTTTCCATTTCAGTTTCCCCCTGCTGAGGCAGCTTGAATCTCAGTAGATTTTAGTCTTACTGTATGTAAGGAGTTTAGAAAGTTGTTTTCGAGTTTCTCAATATTCCTTTGACTACAGTCAGCTGAGTTCTTCAGGCTTAAGTTTTCTGATAGGAGGGTAACTTGAGTACTATGCAAGTTCCTGCATCATTTGGAAGGAAAGAGCTTGCACACAGTAGGTGCTTTAGTGGGATCTAATACTTCCCTGCAGAGCTGTGCTCAAGCGGATGTTTCACACATCTCGAAGGAGGCCCACAGCACTGTAGGAGACAAGTCCATTAGTGATTCTGCGAGGCACCCGGGGTCGAGAGGTGTTAAGTGGCCTGCTCAAGACCTCAAAGCTAGGAAGGACGGAGGATGCTTATTTGACTTATGAACAGGTGACATCCCAACAAGCCCACTGTGAGTTGTAAATACTTTGAAGTTGAAAGTCAATGCCATTTACCTAGGGAACAGCACAGCTTAGCAACCAGCACACTGCGCGATGCGAATGTTACCCCAGCATCGTATTATGTATAATAATATCGTATGATGTATAATGTATAATGATATTCTGGACAAGGGTCACAGTTCGAAATTCAAAATGTAACTTTAGTGAATACTCTATTGCTTTTGTACCAACATAAAGTAGAGCAACGCCCTCCATAAATCGAACCTTCATAAATCGGGGCTGTCTCTATATGTGAACAGAGTGGCCAACCAAGGCAGCCAGATTCCCTAGCCACACAGGTTCGCTGGCAGCAGTCTTTGGTCAGGGTGTGGGAGGAGGCATAGCAAGGTGTGGGATCAGATGTGGGAAGTCTGAGATCTCTCCCCAGTCCCACCCATGATAACAGGGACTGGTGGCACAGGGTGGCCTATCTGGCATGCTCACCCACCTGGTGTGGTATGGGGGAAGTGAGACACAATGTGTGCTTCTGCTCTTAAGCGGGACGATGGACAGATTCAAATCAGGGTCTGCGACACACTCATGATAGCTAGGAGGGCAGGGGCAGAGGAGAGGGCACAGCTCATTTCTCTGGGTTTCAGGGAGGCGGACACAGAGCCTAAGTTGGCCTCTGGGGTTTGGGGAAGAGGAGGCAGAGAGAGAGAGAGAGAGAGAGAGAGAGAGAGAGAGAGAGAGAGAGAGAGAGAGAGAGAGAGATGAGGGAGGGAGAAAGGGAGGGAGGAAGGAAGAGGGGGAGAAGGAGGAGGGGGAGGAGGAGGTGAAATGTGGAGCAAGGAAGGCAAGACACTGGAGGAAGGAAAGTGGTGAAGGTCCTGGGGAGCACTGACTTGGAGAGGAGCTTTTGAAGGGTAGGGAGAAAGCAAGGAACTCGGACAAAACAGCTTCTAGGTTCAAAGATGTGCTCAGCTCTTCCGAAGGTTAGAGACTGAGTTATTTTTTTTTTTGATTTTCATATTTGAATTATTCTTATTACTACTCCTATTGGGGTGTGTGTGTGTGTGTGTACATGCACATGTGTGTGCCATGACAGGCATGTAGAAGTTAGAAGGGAATTGTGTGGGGGTTGTTCTCTCCTTCTACCATGTGGGACCTCGGGGCCTGACTCAGGACGTCAGGCTTGGCAGCCGGCACCTTTACCCACTGAGCCATCTTGCTGGCCCAGACTGAGTTTTAAGTCAAGTGAGAGGGGAAACTAGAGAAACTGAGTAGGGATGGGCCTGAGGAAGGCAGAGGAGAGACCGCAGGTGGAATTGTGTCGGCAGGGAGAGAGGGGTAGAGCCCAGGTCAGCGACTCTTGCCTGAGGAGCCCCAGCTCCCCTGAAGTGGGAACAAATGGAAACTGAATGTGAATTCAAGCCTGTGGCCTTGTGCAGATTTTCTGCTCTCAGCTCCTGTCTTCTCCTGTGCAAATGACCAGGGTCGGACCTACAGTGCTGAGCGGTTGCCATCAAGATCAAATTCTAAGGCAGCCACCCTGAGGTAGAGTGACTCAGAGAAGAGGATTCCCTCTGCCTCAGGGCTGATCTGGAGGAGGGGCACAAGTTTGAGACCCCTGTGGTACACCCAGGTGGTGTGAATCCAGAGGCCACTGGGAATACAGACAAGTCAGCAGGCCAAAACCCGGGAGTTAAAATACAAGTTACGGTTTCCCATGTTAGCAATGATGGATTGAACCACTCAGAAACTGTGAGGGCAAACTTTGTTCTCTTGTGCTGTTTCTGTATGTGACTGCAGAGGTGGAGGTATGAAAGTAACTAATATACCAAGGAATATTTAAAAGTATCTAAACCATATTCCTGGAGGTGCTCAAGGGTTCTAATGGAGTATGACATTAAACGACATGAGATTACAGAGTATTTAATTAAAAACAATCCTTCTAGTTAGTAAGGGGACTATTGGAGTTTGGAGTTAGTATATTTTAAAACTCCCTCCTACCCTCTTTTTTTTTTTTTTTTTTTGAGAGAAGGAGTCACTATGTAGCTCAGAATAGCTTGGAATTCACAATCCTTCTGCCCTTGAGTGTTGGCATCAGAGCCAGGGGCCACCACACTCCCAGTGGAAACTTAATTATCACTTTCATTATATTTTTCATGCTTGTGTTCTATTTATACAAAATGTTACTAGTTCTCCAATTCTAGTACTTAAAAAAAATTCATGTATGGGTCTGGAGAGATGGTTCAGTGGTTACGAGTACTGACTGCTGTTCCAAAGGTCTCAAGTTCAATTCCCAGCAACCCCATGGTGGCTCACAACCATCTGTAATGGGATCTGATGCCCTTTTCTGTCTTGCTGGCATACATGCAAATACAGCACCCACATCAATACATAAATAAATACCTTAACCATTTTTCATTTATTTAAGGATTCTTTGGCTGTTAATAATGAACACTTTAACAAGCATCAGGAGGTAAGTTGTTCCTTCCAGAGTGGAGGTAATCAGGTACTTAACAGGCTCGTCAAAGATTCAGGATCTTCCCCAACTTTTTCTTCTTCACTGGTGTCTCCTTTCTTGGACCTTCAAAAGCTCATGCCCACCTACCTACCTACCTACCTACCTACACATACACACACACACACACACACACACACAGAGAGAGAGAGACACACAGACACACAGACACATACTCAAATCATATTGTTAGAGGATGATGTACAAAGGAGAAAAGCGGGGAGCATGGGGTCAAGGATTTGTTTTAAGAAATGTCTGTGGTACCTGTGTTATGCACAGAGCTGTGGCGAGTATCTGTTGTCAGAGAGACAGGGTTGGTGTGCTGAGCAGAAGTGAGAAAAGGTGGAGAGAAAGTCTCAAAGTTTCTTTGCTAGATAATTAATTTTCTTACCACTTGAGTCATTTCTCTTATTTGAAGCTGAATGCAATACCTCTCCTAAAATTTCAGATGGCCGCCATGATACAATAGGAGTGTTTTGTTTTCTCTCTCCATGCCTCGCTTGATTAACTGTCCCTTGGAGTTGAATTATCTCTCCTTGGATGTTTTTCATATGTCAAGTAATTTAAGACTGTACACTGGACATTGTGAATATTACGTTGTGGGATTTATGGATTTTGTTGTGTTTCAGTGGGGAGTCTTTTTTTTTTTTTTTAATAAGTCAGGTCATTGGCTTGGTTACTTTGTTGTCTGTGGAACATGAGCTCAGATGTCAGCTCTGTTCTGAGTTTTATCCTTGTCTTCTTCAAGACTACCTAATGCACGCGTAGTTCCTGAGTTCACTAGAGTCTTGGATAGGATGGCACACAGATTGTAATTGTAATGCTCTTCTTTTGGTGTTACTTTTGAATTATTAGCTATCTCTTAGTTATCTATTAATTATCTATTAGCTCTCTAGTAGCTATCTAGCAGCTATTTGTGACCTGGAATCTGTCTTTTTGATATGCACTCCAGAACTAAAATAATTATGTGTGTTTGTGTGGCGCATGTGTGCATGCATGTGTGTGTATTATGTATGTATGTATGTACACACATGTGTGGATGCCAGCGGATAACCTAAGGTTTCATTTCTTAGGTGATATCTGCTTTGGTTTTAGAGACAGAGTCTTTCACTGGCTTGGAACTTTCCATGTCATCTACGTTGGCTGGCCAGTGAACCTAGGAACTGCCTCCTCAGCGCTGAGCTAACAAGTATACACCACCAAGCCTGGCTTTTGTATGAATGTCGAGATCAAGCCCTGTCCTCACACCTGCGTGCTGCACACTTCACTGAGTGAGCCGTCTCCTCTGCCTAGTTCTTTTTGTTGATGTTTTATTTTTATCTTTTAAATTTGGAGCTTTAACTGCTAACTGCAGTCTGTTTTCAGGGTAAAAACTGTAAAACTGTCACTCTCTCCTTTCAAGTTTCTGTGCCCCCTTCAGAATCTGCTTTCTTTTGCTTTAACTTAAAAAAAAAATGCCCACAGTTTATGTTTGTTCTCCACAGAGAGACTGGATCTGGCTGAATCTTGCTTGACCGCACAAGAAACAAGCTCTTTCTTGGGGAAATTGATGCCCAGGTGGTTATGTCGCTCACTCCCCGTGCTACGAAGCTAGTAAATGGAGCCTCTGCTCAGGGTGTCTGACAGCGGACACATACTTGAGAACTGAGGGTTGGTTGGGCTCAGTCTCGTTTGGGAAGTGCCTCTGCCATGAACGGTAGCAGCCCAAGGCCCAGGTGGGTGGTTTCACGGTGGATTTGAGCCAGGTTTTACTTCTTTCCAGTGAGAACTGCTGGTCAGGTTCCTTTACTGAATAAAGGTTGCATGCAGTAAGCACTATTCCAGAAAGAAATTATGCATAGAAATCTGCTGTCAGCACCAACCAACCAGGAGACTGGTTATTATTTATCTGACAGTGTTTTCATACCAAAGTAAAAGTCAGTAGTAAGCTGTGGTTAGCAGGAGGAAGTTCAGAGTTCAGTTCCCACCCCCACCCCCACCATTTTTGAAATAAAAGAGGAAGTTACAGGACTTATTTCTGTACCAGGTAGTTACTAATAGAGAGTATTGTCACAGCTAAGGTCAAGTGCATGGTAAAAGTGTCCTTTCCCACCAAAGGACCACAGGCGTGGGAATTATAACTTGTAAGGAATCCACAAAGCCACAACAAAGAATCCTGGTAAAATCTTAATCTTATGCTCACTGGGGGCAGGAGTGGCTCCTCCAGGGTGGCCATTTCCCCACCTCCTGCCAGGCGCTCTGTTAGGCTTCTGGTGCTATTTCAGGAGGTGTTCTCATTTCGCAGGTTATAAAATATTCACGGAGCCTCACTAGAAAAGCACCTACTGTGTGCCAGATCCCAGAGCCACTTCAGCGAGCAGGTGACATGAAGTCCAGGTCTCTCATGTAACTTACATTCTAGTTGACACTAGACAGCGAGTGTACAAGCAACCACCACCAACCCACAAAGATAGTGAGACATTCAGGGGGAAGAAGAGGCTCTTCGAGCAGACCCTGTATTTCTGGAGACAATGAACAAATAGAAAATATTAGGGTGGAGTCCTCTCTCATTCTCCATCTCTAAGTGGGGGATGGGACATGTCTTACGACTTGTTTCTCTGAGATTTCTTAGTGTAAGAAACACCATATGGCTTAGAATAGCCTTTGAGGAGGGGGGTGGAGTTTTGCAAGATAGCTCAGGCTGGATTTGAACCCTCCGCCCGCACCCCCTCCCCGCCTCTCTCCCACCTTCTAGAGGTGTGCTCCACTGTCCTCAGTCCAGCTCAGAACGGGCTCTTCATGGCAGCCATCTAGTGCCCTTCAGTGGTCAGTTGCTCCCCTCTATGGAGATAGATAGATCTGATTTTACACATGGACACCGATTCTGCCCTTGAGTTTAGAGGAGCTGAGTAGCTGGTACAACCACTCTGGAAATCAGTCTTGGGATTTCTCAGAAAACTAGACATGATACTACTGGAGGACCCTGTTATACCACTCCTGGGCATATACCCAGAGGATTCCCCAGCATGTAATAAGAATACATGCTCCACTATGTTCATAGCAGCCCTATTTATAATAGCCAGAAGCTGGAAAGAACCCAGATGTCCCTCAACGGAGGAATAGATACAGAAAATGTGGTATATTTACACAATGGAATACTACTCAGCTATTAAAAACAATGAATTCATGAAATTCTTAGGCAAATGGGTAGGACTGGAAAATATCCTAAGTGAGGTAACTCATTCACAAAAGAACACACATGGTATTCACTCACTGATAAGCGGATATTAGCCTAGAAGCTCGGAACACCCAAGACACAACTCAAATATCAAATGATGCCCAAGAAGAAGGAAGGAGAGGCCCCTGGTCCTGGAAAGGCTCAATGCAGGTAGGGGAATACCAGGACTGGGAAGTAGGAGGGGGTTGTTTGAGGAGAGGGCTTATGGGACTTTCGGGGAGGGGGAAACCAGGAAAGGGGAAGTCATTTGAAATGTAAATAAAGAATATATCTAATAAAAAAAAACAAAGTGAAAAAAAAATAGAAGGAGCTGAGTAGGGCTGGAGAGATGGCTCAGTGGTTAAGAGCATTGACTGCTCTTCCGAAGGTCCTTAGTTCAAATCCCAGCAACGACATGGTGGCTCACAACCATCTGTAATGAGATCTGATGCCCTCTTCTTGGGTGTCTGAAGCCAGCTACAGTGTACTTACATATAATAAATAAATAAATAAATAAATAAATAAATAAATAAATAAATAAATCTTTTAAAAAAAAGAAGGAGCTGAGTGAAGGTTCTGGAAAGGTGGTTTAAGCTTCAGGTAAAGAAGAAACTGTCTTGTCATGCAGACATATGCTTTAAACCTTGTATCATCCTCCCCCCATTCTTTCTGAGTTCTGAACCTTGTCCTGATTCCTTGCCTTTATGTTAGAACCTGGAACTCCCTCTTTCTCCACCCCCAAGGCCTTTGCCTCTGTTCACACCCTGCTGAAAGTGGGTGAGAGCAGTAGTGATTGTCAGTGGCTGTAAATCACCTACACTAACAATGTTAATGATGCCCACCTGGGAAAGGGCTTAACCTCTCCAGGCCATTAGAACAGCCTCAAGCCGGAAGTGGCCCACAGTTTTCTTGGAGGAGAGAGGAATCACCTAGGGGTTCATGGGGTGGGTGGGGAGTGGACCTGCCTCAGGCCTGTGTCTGTAATCATAGCCACATTTATTCCTAGCACTTGCATTAGCTGGGATTTGTAGCCAACCATGGGTGAATCAATTGTCTTGCTGTAGTTTAAAAAAAAAGTTGTGAAAGATGCAAAAGTATAAGCTAATTAAAATAAATTATACACCGAGGCTAAGAAGAAAGACCATTTTACTGGCTCCTCTGATGCCCCCTCTACTGCCAGAAGCCATGTGTGGGTAAACTGTGTCTGTGGAGCTGTGCAGAGTGGCTTTCTCCAGCATAGGGTCCCTCTCGGTGCAGGCACATTTATGGTCCTTTCTGGAATTACACATATGTCTCACACATATGTAAGTGTTTTTCTAGTTCCTGAAAACGATTTGGCCATGGGCTATCGTGATTCAGCTTTTAATAGATTTTTTTTTCTCCAAATGTTCTTCATGGTGGTTGGGCCTCTGTTGCCTTACACCAACAGCACGTGCATGCTCCTGTGTCACTGTGCCTTTCCAAGATTCTGACATTATCAGACCTTCATAGTCCTGCCAATATAAAGGAAAAGGGTGGTGTGTGTGGGGGGGCATGGCATTTGATGTTAGAGAGCAATTGCCTTGTCTGGCAAGGAGCTGAGCCTCCGCCTCTCCCTGCAGTTTCTTCTTGTTCTCCCAGCAGGCATTGCTATCTGAGAGGCAAGGGCTCCTCCGTTGGGCTACACCCAGCCCTCCCTGGTGCTTCTTTGTGTTTGTCCTGGTTGATTTTCACCACCTCAGTGCCTGAGGCAACAGAGTCCCTTCCTGTTGGCTTAGCTTTGGAAGGTTAGTGAAGTGTTGGTCCCACTTTCAGGGTGAGAAAATAGAGGCTCAAGGTGGGATTACACATTCCACTTTATGCAGTCAAGGGCTGACTCTGAAAGCCCAAGGAGACTTAGCCACACAGCAAACTGCTCCAAAACACAGAGCGACTGTCACTGTTAGCCTATCACTGGGAGCCAGACGCTCAGCTCTCTAGAGAGCAGTCTGTTTAATTATTCATCCCATTTCGAAGTAATTGATGACACACCCGCCAGCAGGAGGGTGGACTGAACTTGATTGCTAAAAATGCCCTCCACACATAAAATAGAAATGTATCTTGAAAAGAGTGCCTACCCCTCTGGACTTGCCTTCTGAGGGTCTCCTTATACATGGACAGAGCCCTTTGCTGGAATATTCTGTGGTTCAAGGGTCAGGGAAGCCAGTGTCTCTGTGATCCGCATACATTGATCATTTTCAGAAATTGCTGTGTAGCTAGCTACACATCCTCGGGCTTTCAGAGTCAGCCCTTGACTGCACAAGGTGCAATGCTTAATCCCACCAAGCCTCTGTTTTCTCACCTTGAAAGTGGGACTGATAGACTCTGTGAACCTTCCAAAGCTTGACCAACAGGAAGGGACTGTCACTCCAGTGCCTGGAGCCATACAAGGTTGATGAAAACGAACCAGGACAAACACAAGTAAGTACTCAGTGGGGAGGGCTGGGGTATATGTGGCTCAGTGGTATAGTGCTTTCCTCTCCACCCTGTGTTTCTGTGGGTCCTTAGAAGAGAACTGCAAGTTCTTCACAGACAGAGTCAGGGGAGACGAACTCTACAGCTTCCCCAGAGCAAAACACTAACCCACATCCCCACGTGGAGACCAAGAATGAAAGGCAAGACTTCTACAGGAGGCATGAGTTATAGCCTCTGGTATTAGGGCAAATGTAGCTTTGAAACACGTGATCTTCTGTTCTCTGGGCCCTGTCCTGGCATTAGTAAGAGTTTCTGATTACTGAGCAGTTATTTGGGTCCAGGGTTAGACGGAGCAGGTGTATCATCTCACCTAGTTTCAACGCTTAGCTACATCATTTATGGCCTCTGCTTGGTAGCTGGATTATGCCAGGATAAGAAATTTTAACTTGCTTACGTGTGGTGGAGCCATGACTTAAATTCAAGGATGTGCGTCCTCAGTTGCTGTGTTACTGTTATGTTGACTCAGAACCTTCCTCCAGGTTTTTCTCTTTAGTGTCAGAACCGAGAAGCCCCCGTGCAGTACCATTTCCTTAAGTGACAGGAGACACTGTGGTCACAGGTTGCCCAGGTCCTGAGGATGCTCCCCTTATGTCCACCTGGGTTTACTTTTGGGCTGTGAAACAGTCTTCATAACACAGGATAAGAGGCAACGGAATGATAGGGTATAGCTAATTCAGGGTGGCACACTGCTCAAACAGGGAAAACCAAGACTTAGCCACAGTGGTCAAGGACCAGCATGGCCGACAGAGTGGGCTGTGGTTGTCCCTTGCTTCAGTCTAACAGTCCCTCTGCATTATTAACCCTGTAGAATCGACTGTCCCCACCATTTATCCGGCACCATGGCCTCCCAAATTCCCACATAAAGACTGAGAGGGAAGTAAACTTTTTCCCATAACCTCCCACCCCAACTCATTTGGAAATTCCCCCACGTTCTCCCTGCCTGGGTTTTGAATGATCCTCCCTTCATTAAGCTTGACCACGAGACACTGCACGAATCTGGGAAATGCAAGTCATTCTGAAAACCCTTGTGATCTCTCCTTTAGCGTGGACTTGCTCTGTGTAAGCCAGCATCTCTCCAGGCTTTATTCTTCCAACTCTGAATTCTTTCTCTCATGCTTATGACCTGGGAACACTGTGTAGAATGCTGGACTCTATCTCTCCCCAAGTCTCCTCTCTGCAGCTCTCACCCCTAAACTTCTGAGCACTGTTGGTATCCTGAGGTCTTAGTTCTAAGTTTGTTTTTAGATAATAATGGGTTTCAGTGGGAGGGACAGGGCAGAGAACTCCTATTTATTGAGCTTGACTCTGAAGTAGCTATGCCCGTTTCACAGACAGAGACACGAAGGTCAAGTGGTTTGTCCAATGTCAGTGTGGCAAATTGTCTGTTGTTACAGTTTCTTGCTTAATCTCACACCCATTGCTCTGTGACTTATAGTGTCCACTTGCAAGGGGGATGTGGCTTCCTGTTGTTCTGATGCGGAGCTTAGCCATGGGCCATGCTTTAGACAGTGGTCTAGTGGGGCTCGCTCTGTATCTATTTGGAAGCTTTAAGAGCCGTTGCTTGGTATGAGTATTGCTCTTTTGTTCTCTTTGCCATACGACTAAGAAAAGGCCATTTCTTGGGATGGAAAAGACATATGGAACAGAGCCACAGGAAATTGCTATGACATGTAGTGTTAGTAAGAACTGAGTGTTGAAGATGCTTGGGGCTGCTTGTTATTGCAGCTTTACATAGCAAAGACTGACTAATACGTAATAATACTAGTTATTATGACTAATTATTAGTCATAAAACTAATAAGTAACTTGGCTAATCTGGAATTTGCCCATTTCTTCCACAGATTTCAGTCTTCCCTATATTCTGCTGTTCAATGATGATCTTGTCATCGACTATTTGTTTGTGTTGGTTTGTTTTCTGTTGCTATAGTAACATCAAGACCAAGGCAACTTTCTGAAGAAAGCGTTTGTCTGGGCTTAACAGTTCTAGAAGATTAGATTTATGACAGTAGGACAAAGACACTAGGAGGGTAAGGATGGAGGCTCACATCTTGGACCATAAGCAGGAAGCAGAGAGGGCAAGCTAGAAATGGTTCTGGTTTTAAACTCCCAAAGTTGGTCTCCAAGTGACATACTTCTTTTATTAATGCCACACCCCCTGAGCCTCCACGAACAGTGCTGTTAACTGGGAACAAGCCTTCAAATGCTGAGACTACAGGGGACCTTTCATCCAAGCCGACATACTGTCTTCTCTCAAAAGAAATCTTTTTGAAAAATGGTTTCAGGCTTTACCATTCTAAAATATTTCTGAAGAAAAAATTCTACGGCCCTATGGAAAGAAAAACAGTATCAACATAAATAATTAGTCATGAAAGAATGTCTACAGCCATGTTATGAAATAGTCATTATAGAAGTGAATGTCTATAGTCATATTAAGAAAGTCTAGTTAGGTGATTTTAGTACAAAGATCTGAGTTTGTTCCTTTCTTCTTCCCTCCTCCCTCCCTCGCTCTCTCCCTCCTCGCTCCCTCACTCTCTCCCTCCTCCCTCCCTCTCTCCTTCCCTGCGTTCCTCCTTTTCCTTCATTCTTTTCTTCTTCCTACCTTCCTTCCTTCATGTTGTTTTTTGTTTGTTTGTTTTGAGACCAAGTTTTACTATGTAGCCTTGGCTGACTGGAACTCAGAGATCCACCTGCCCCTGCCTCCCCTGCTGGGACAGAGTTTGCAAAAGCCACTTTTGTAACCTGACTTGCTTTCTCTTACCTAGCCTCTGAGGCCCTTGGGATAGAGGGCTGACTTGTGTCTGTCTTTCTGTCTGTGTGTCTTCCACACAAGATGTTCAAGTAGACACGGAGGACCTGTGATCTGTGTTGCAGCCTCTCTGCCTGGTACCTAGTGCTTGAGTTCACCAAGCTTGGTTTGCTGCTTGGTGTCATCATGAATGCCAGAGGGCAAACATCTCACAGTGTGACCTGCCCTCCCTGGTGCCACTCACCAGTTTCTTCTTATCATTTCTTTCGGCAGAAGGTGTCACTTCCCCAAGCCTTTCCCCATTACTAACCTTCCAGAGCTTCTTAATTTCTTCACTTTCCCTTGCGATACCTGCACTCCAGCGGTCAGCGCATCTTCCCCTTCTAGCACGTAGTTCTCTGTGTTCTCTATTTTTCTCTTCTGAGATGGTGACTGTCACACAGTGGGTGTTAAACACTTGCACATTATTCAAGAGATACTGAAAAAAGCCCACCGTGGCTCTCGCTGGTACAGTAGCCACCCATGTTGCAGGAAATGGTCCCTTGCTGACTAGAGTAGCAGGGACTGGCAATGTCCCTGTGATGGCATTTTCAGGGCAGTTGCCTTTCCCCGAGTCCACGAGGCCTTTCTGTGTCTCAAAGGAGACATTCGCCTTCTCAAGCAAGAGAAACTCACTTTGGCCAGCTTCTGGGAAGTGGCTACCTCCTTGTGCCTCAGTTTTCTCTCCTACAAAAGGATGAGGGAGTATAATGGATATTAGCCGCCTCCTGGGGTTTCCAGGACAAGCAGATGATTTTGTACATGTAGAGCACTTATTGAGCAGTGGGAAGCATCTCTGAGATGCCGTTTGCTCCTGTTGCTGGTGGCCGGGACATGTTACTGAGGAACAGCAAGGCCCTCTGGGTCTCACGGGTAGAACCAGCCAACCACCAAGGAGATTTTCTGTTCTCTGCCACGGCATTAAGCTGCTTTGGTTCCCACAGGCCTCTGTTCTTCTTCTTTCTGGGCTTCTCATTCTGTAAACACTGCTGTTTCTGGCCACATCCTTCATACTTCCCAAGCGGCATACATGGCAGCTCTTGGGTTTAATTCTAAAGTTCTGGGATAAATCGATGAGCCTTCCCCAGGTCAGAGGCCTGTCCCCGGCACAGTCAGCTATGGCTGGGGTCTCTCACCATGCAAGGCTCTCTAGATAAGATTCCTTCTTGGATCCGAGAAGGGAATTCTGCCAGGAGTGGATAGAGATGCAGAGCAGCCAAACGGGAGGTGGCTGCAGTCTTTCTGCTCCAAGGGCGTGCCTTCCTATTCTGTCCAATCGCCTTTCTTCTTATCTCTCCTCCCCGATTCCCTTCCCTTCTCTTCCTCTTTGCTTTTTTATTCTGTTATTCCTCCTTTTCCTCCGCCTTCTCTTCTTGTCTGACCACGAAGCCCTCTGTCTTCGCCTGCCATCTCATACCATCCTGCCTGGCTCACTCTGCCTGCTTGTTAATTCTGTCCAACACACACTCCCACACGGTCTCACCAATATTATTGTTTTAAAATACTCCCTAGTGCTCTAGCTTCTTGCTTTCTGCTTCTGTAAGTCACTTGGCTGTTTCCTGATCTTATGTTTGGCTGTCGTGAATGTGAAAACTTCACAGAACCCTAGACATTCCAAGTTGGAAGAGAAAACTGCTCTTCTGTGCTTGCAACAAACAAACAAACACCTACAGCCATCCCCTCCCCTAATTACTGAAATCATACTAGGCTCAACATTCAGTTTCACGTCTTTCTGATGTCATCAACAGTGTCGTGACTTCCATGTTGGAACATATAAACATTTCAAGAAATGACTACATAGAATCCCATCACATGATGTGCCAAGAGTTCAGCGTTCCTCCCTGTCCATTCTTATGAGTTGAGGGTCAATGTCCCTCAGACTCAGACATTTGAATAATTAGTCTGGGACTGGTGGTGCTATTTTGGGAGGTTGTGGTACTTTTTGGAGGTGGAACCTCATTAGAGGAAGTGGGTCTCAGGGGGTGGGACTTGTGGTTGATAGCCATGTCCCACTTCCTGTCCTGGCTTTGCTTCCTAACCTGTCTAGATGTGAGCAAGTTCCCACTGCCACAGCTACCACCCACTGCTACTGCTCTGCCTTCTCTGCGAGGATGGGCTGAGACCCTTAAACTGTGAATGAATCCCTACCCTAAGTTGCTTCTTGTCAAGTATTTGGTCACAGCAAGGGAAAAAGTCACTTTTATTTGTGGTTGTAAACAAAAGGTTCTAAAACCCCATGAAGTACTTCATCTAGATCCTGCCTCTAATAGAGACTGCCCACCACATCCCATTGTCTAGATTAGGTGTTCAAATCCTTATTCCAGGAGCCAAACAGCTATCTTAAACGGGTATAAGAAATACCTGAAAACAAACCTTAAGAATATTTTCTACTTTTGTGAAAAAAACAGAGCATTTGCTGATGCATGTCCATGTAGACTACAGTCTTACCTCTTTCATTGAGATATGGTTTGCTTCCTTTTTATTCTGCTATGGGGAAAACATCAATACAAGTATGATGCAGTTCGGCAAGGATAATCAGTCTTGGTTATATAGAGGCATCAGGGAGTGGTGAGACTGGCAAAGTCCAGGGAATGTACCTGACTTGATAGAATGACCACTGCTGAGTTGAGGCTAGTGGTTGCCAGTATGGTAATACGAGCCCAGTGTTGTCTTCCTTCCCTCCCTTCCTTTCTTTTCCAAGAGAGACACACATTAAAGTGTTGATGGGAAATTTCCTAATTTCATAATGTTGTGCTGATATGTTTAAAAAAAAAACTAGAAAATAACAAACAAACAAACAAAACAAAGTGTTGGGTTGGCCAAATACTATGTGGGCAGTAATTTGTTATCACTGACATAGATACAAAGTTTCAGTTCATTCGAAATTATTTGCTATCCTTTAGCCACTTCCTCTGCTGGTTCTCTGGAACTTTGGCCTAAAGGCCCCCTCCCCGCCCCCAGTGATTCACAGTAACCTGAAAGGTCCCACGGTGGGTGGGTATCATGAGCTGGGAATCCAATCCTGGGCCTCAGGCTCGCTTTGGTTCAGCCCATTTGGCTACTTGAAGGGATAGACAGTTTCTTCTACAACCTAAGCTGCCCTGAAACCCACGATCCTCCTGCCTCAGCTTCTAAAGGTTGGATTATAAGCGTCCTCCATCAGACCCAGCTGGGTGCTCTTTTGATGCCTGACTCATTTGTTTGTTTTCTTCAAATGTTCTGATAGGTGTGTCTTACCTGGAGGTAAGACAGGCTGCAGAGCAGAGTCTGTGAGCAGAATTCAGTAGTGAGTGTTCGAGGATCACATCTTTCTAAGACACAACTGAAGAAAGCTAAAATAGATTTCAGACCCTGTGTTTAATAATGAGAGATTGTCATGATGAAAACCTGTATTTAGGTATCTTTTCTTTCTGTGTTTGTTGGTTGATGTCTATTTGTAGATGCTATGGGTATGTGTTTTTGTGTTCACATGTATGGGGGTGCACATGTGTGTGTATAGGCATACGGGTGTGAGGATGGACAGGCATGTGGGATGTATGTGCAGGCCTGGACTGGGTATCAGCCACTTGCTTCCGTGCCTCTTCACCGGGAATGCTGTATCTGTTTCTGGCCTGAGTGCTCTGCCCATCAGGTTGAGACCAGGAGCCTTTGTGTTCTTACTGCCTGAGCTCTTCCCTGCCTTTCTTGACATGATAAACGAAATCCCTCAAAACCAAGAGCCAAAACGAATTTTACCTTCCTTACCCATGAGAAAAGTAGCTAAGATGCTTGGTATGAAATTATCCACAAACTAATTTAAGAAATGTATTTCACACCTGTGTTTCCCCTTCTGAGTCCCCTATGAGACCACCCCTGAGAGCAGTGGTCTGTTGAGGAAAGTGGTTACTGTTGCAATCCCCCCTCTCCCCTTCCCCTCCCCCCCTACTCAAAGTCACAGGATGGGTGATGAAAAAAAAAGTTCCTCTAAAAATTCCTCCTGGTTAAGATCCTAGATTTGCTTGAACAAGAGGGACTATAGTATCAGAGAGCTATGGGAGAAACGGGAGCTGTGAGGCGAGAAACAGAGGCTGTCTAAAGCAGTGGAGCCAGAGAAGGTCCAGGAATCTAGGAAACACTTAACAGTTCATTCCTTCAAGACACCACTGGCAGGATGGCTAATAGTTTAAGAAATGAGCTCTAGGAAGGGAGCTCCTGATTGGCTATCTTGAGTCACATGAGTAGCACAGAACTACTGACTCCATCAAGAATTCATGTGATGCTTTCCAAAGAACACTAAGAAAGAATGGCAAGGGACTATAGATAGAGATTCTGGGAGAGTCAACCTCAAGGATGTTTGCTGAGGTCTCCCTCAGCCTAAGCCAGAATTAAACCTGAGCTTGTCAGTGATGTGGTTCATGCCACAGTGTCAAAGCTGTTTCTACAACGCATTTCATAGACTGGCTCAATTGCCCTTCTTCCCTCAAGACAGTGGTTCTATGTGGGGCCTGAGTTCTCTGTGCTATCTCCTCAGCTTTCCAACTAAGAATCTGTATAAATGCTGATGAGAAATGGCCACACTGTGCCCAGTATGCATCAAAGCACCATCTCCGTGCCTTTGTGGTATCAGTTACTGTAACACTCCTAGCAACTTGAGCTATGATCAGTTCTCACTACCAGCAGGAGTTATGAGCTATAAAGCCATTGCAAACTGCAAGTGGTTCTGAATATAGAACCATTGTGCCAGGGGAACACACAGCTGGGTTCCAGGAACTCTCTGGTCACATTTTTGCTCAATGGATAAGCCCATACATAACCTTGTTTAACTTGTATTTCCTTAGAGACACTTCATTTAACATACGTTATCAACACCAAGCTCTCAGACAACGGCAACACTCTCATGTCTTGTTTAACACATTTTGACATGCCACCCCTGCCTTCTTGCTCTCAGAACATTAGACAATATTTTAATACTACCCCTGGGGGCATTTTGCAGAAAAAATCATCAATAATGCAAATGAAAATGTGAAAGACATGGCGGTGGCATTGTACAAAAAGAATGTTTCTTTAAAGCATGGGAGAATTTCAAGTAGAAGTCAGAATGTTGCTCTGTTGACCCCTAGTAGGGAACAGGTGAGGTGGGGGTGATCCTAACTGTTCTCTCCTCTGCACAGGCCTGCAAGTGACCATGGAAACAAGGTGAGTTCTGATTGGGGGTTACAATGAACATTAGCAAGGGAGTGAATTGGGAGATGGGATCTCCTAGAAATGGTCGCTGACTATAAATGCTATTATCAGCCTTACGTTATAAATAGGAGATGGGTGTATGAAGAGATTGGTGGTGTTGTAATGGTTCAAGCAGTCAGCCAATGCAGGGCAGTGGGACCCATCTTTTTGGCCTTAGAGTTTGTTAACTTCTGAGGCAGAGTAGTGGATTGGTTGTAGTGGTCGGATAAAGTGTGGTTCCTGCTGATAGCCCATTTCCATATTTATGAAATAGTAGACTGAGCACCACAGGCCACAGAGACAGTAATCTGCCTGGTTTTCATGGCTTGTGATGAGGGGCAGCCCTAGGCTTCCTGCAGCTCCTTGAGATGACTCTCTTGTAAAGAGATGTCATGCTAATCTGGGAAACAGCCTTGTGGGTGAGCTGTTAGATTTTCAAGGGAGGGAGGGAGGGAAGGAGGGAGGGAGGGAGGGAGGGAGGGAGGGAGGGAGGGAGGGAGGGAGGAGTGGTCCAGGGAGTGGTCCAGGACACAGAGGGAGGGAGGGAGGAAGGGAGGGAGGAGTGGTCCAGGACACAGAGGGAGGGAGGGAGGAAGGGAGGGAGGAGTGGTCCAGGACACAGAGGGAGGGAGGGAGGAGTGGTCCAGGACACAGACTCTGGAGCCCCAGCTTCTTGAGGTCAAATCTTGGCACTGTCATGACTTTATGACTTTAGACAACCTGCTTCTCAGATTTCAATTCTCAGATTGAAAATAACTTAAAAATTAATTTATTTTTATATGTGTGGTGCTTTTGCCTGTGTGTGTGCCTGTGCACCACATGCATTCAGTGCCCAAAGAGGCCAGAAGAAGGCATTGGATCTCTTGGGACTGGAGTTACAGACATTTATTAGGACCTTATGGATGCTGGGAATTGAACCTGGGTCCTTTGCAAGAGCAGCCAGTGCTCTAGCCCCTAACCTCTCAGAGTTCTTGTAATATTCAAACCAATGAAGAAGAAGAAGGAGGAGGAGGAGAAAAAGAAGGAAGAAGGAGGAGGAGGGGGGAGGAGGAGGAGGAAGAGGAGGAGGAGGAAGAGGAGGAGGAGGAGGGGGAGGAGGAGGAGGAAGAGGAGGAGGAGGAGGAGGAAGAAGAAGAAGAAGAAGAAGAAGAAGAAGAAGAAGAAGAAGAAGAAGAAGAAGAAGAAGAAGAAGAAGAAGAAGAAGAAGAAGAAAAGAAATCTTACCTTATTGAATGGTCACAATGATTAGATTGGAATATGTGTATGCCTATCACACACATGCACAGGTGTGTGCAAACACACACACACATCTTTCTGTTATATGTGTACAGATGTTTTACTGTTGTCTTAACTACTCATAGTGAGCTATGAGATAGTGTCTGAAAGTGGTATAAACAAGCATTCACACATTTTAAGTAGTGTGCTGTTCTTAGTGGCATGACGTAAATCTCATGCCATCCTGCTCTGTCTTGGGTATGACACGATAACATATGACACGATGGATCTCTTTCTCTAGGGTATCCATGCTGCATATGTGACTTGCCTAGGGGAGGCTTAGCTTCTTGTCTTGGATATCAGATTGACAGCCTCAATATCTCACCCCGTAAATTGGGATTAGGTACATTGATTGTTTCAAGCGTCCACTGGGGGAGGAGGAGTCTTAGAGCACATCCCTAATAGGGCGGGTTTCTGTAAGGCATTTAGTACAGTCTGACATCTGAGACATGCTCTGCTAGTGCTTACTATTACTGTCACTCGTCCCTTGTCTTGATGGAGTCACATGGTACATGAGCATGTGTCTCCCACCCCAGCTCAGGCTTCACTATGGAAGCTAGGTCAGGCGACAGGCCCCTGGGTCTTTACATCTCTCTGCCAACTGAGCTGCCTGACTCACCTCTTAGGCTCACAGAGTTGACAGCTAAATATAAGAGCTCCTTCCTTTTGGTATTAGCTTAATTATAGGGGCTCCCTAACAGGAACCGTGGGGAATGAGCCTTGAGGACTCCCTCCTTCCCCTGCTGCAAGGCCTGTGCTGGTATCAGAGAGGCAGAACATTCTCTTGAACACTTTTTGTCTCTGAATCTGCATGCTTAATCTTTCATCTCCCAATGGGTCCCATTACATTTTTCCTCTCTCTCTCTCTCTCTCTCTCTCTCTCTCTCTCCCCCCACGTGTGTGTGTGTGTGTGTGTGTGTGTGTGTTCTCTCTGCCCTGGTTTGAGTTCCAGGAGATCTGTTTGGGTCTCTGTGGGTGGCTGGCAGCCTCTGCAGGTCATTTTGAGTTACATAATTGAAGTTCTGTATTTTCTGTTCCTTACTGGGGGTTCTGCTTGTGCTATAATTTTTACTCTTAGTCAAAGAAACAGGGTACTAGAATTTTCTCTGGAATCCCTTAGGGTTTCCTTATAAATGTTGTTTTTCCTGATGTGTTTCCTTTTTTAAGGTATTTTTTAATTGTAGAAACAAAGCATATGATTATAGAACACCATTAGATATCTCCACAGAGACACAAAGCCACGGTGTGCACCCTTGCTATCTCTCTTCATTACACAGGTGGGGTTGTTATGACATCAGAAGCCTCTTGTTTTTCAGTTCAGCTATCACTGTTTTCTGTTCCTTGTGATGGTATCTCTACCTCTTGTCTTAGCAGCTTTTACTTAAGCATTCCCCTGTGGATGGCCATCAAGAGGAGCTTTCTATTTCTCATGATAAGCAATGCTCCATTTGCTATAATTTGGGTCTTAGATGACCTTGAATGGCTCATGAGTTAAAGGCTTGGTCCCCAGTATGGAACTACTGAAAATCTGTGAAAGCTTTGAGCAGCCGGCCCTATTGGGATGTCTTTATGTCTTTGAGGACATGCTTGAGGGAGATTGGGAGTCTGACTACACCCTCTCTTTTTGTGCTCTGGCTTTGTCATTGCTCTCACATAATAAGTTGTTTTACCATGGACTCACAACTACAGCCCATTCAGACTGAAAGCTCCAAAATTATAATCTGAGATAAGCGGTTAGTTCTTATCAGTTAATTATCTCAAGTGTTTTCTTCTAGTAACACAAAGCTGACCAGCACACCGATAATATCCTTTATCTAAATGCCAAGTTATGTTCTCAGGACAGATTTATAGAGTTTTAGTAGGAACGTGGCTGGCAACGCTTGTCTTTCTTCCTGACTGCTCTGTGATAGTCATGGGGTTCAGACCCACAGATCTGTGTCCATTTCTCAAAGTGAAGCTTGAAGAATGAATGATAGCAACAGGGCCTTCCATCAGCTCCTTGGCTCTTTCAAGAATTCTAAATGTCCCTGTTTTTCTTTTAACTGGCTTGGCTATTGCTTTGTCACTATGCTCTTTGGTGGTAGGTGGAAATTTTTTTTTAAATATTGAAATTAGCATGGACTTAGGAAGGGTTCACAAGGCCCCATTTCTAGTTAAGTAGATACAGGCTGTTGGAGGAGAGACATTAAGTTTTTTTGAGAACTGCTCTCTGTTGGATTGTTTATACCCAAGTGGTCAGTTCTACAGCCACATCCACACAGGCAATGCTGTCCAGACTCGGTAGATTATATACACAAAACAGTAGCAATTATAGAATTGCTCTCAATTATATTTGAGAGGGGACATGTGGGACATGGAGGAGTTTGGGGAGGGAGAAAAGGGTAGAGACAATAAAAAAATGATTAAGACTCATGTATGAGATTCTCAAAAAATATAAAATTAAAAAACACAGTGTAAGATTTATTGTGTAAGCCAGTATAAGTGGGGATAGCATAGTGATTTTAAATATAGTTGCCTGGTTGCTTAACAGAGCAGTCAAAGTGGATGGACTGCTTATTGGTAGTAAGCTCCCATTCCCCTCATTAGAGCCTCCACTAGCCATTGCTGACTTTGTGTTTCCAAGAGTTTGACTATATTAGACAGGTCATAGAAGGGGGCATGATAGAAGTCTGTCACTTTGAAACTGGCTTCTTAGCACCATATCCTTGAGGTTCATCCATGTTGGATAGAGCACGTGTCAGAACCTTGTTCCTCTTAAAGACCAGATTGTATTTTGTTTTATGATCAACCCACATCTTCTTGTCTATTCATCTGTTGATAGACATCTGTCTTGCATCCACTTCTTGGCCACCATGATGACCCTCTAGTGAACAGGGCTGCACAAATACCTGTTGTGATCCCAGTTTCAACTCTATATTTGTTGTTGCTTTATTGACTTTTTAATTATTTTTTTAAAAGTCTGAGATTATACTTACATAATTTCTTCCTTTTCTTTCTTAAAGGTCCCCATATATTCCCTTGCTCTCCTTCCATTTATGACCTCGTTTTCATTAATTGCTGTTACATATGTATATGTCTGTGTATTGAAATTACCCTGGATACTTAAATACAACCTTCTCAGTCCACATAAAGTCTGCATGTTTTCAGAGATGACCATTTGGTATTGGATAACCAATTGGTGTGCTCTTCCCTGGAGAAGATATATCTCCCACTCACAGCGTTCCTTAGTTGCCTGTGGTTCTTTGTGTAGGACTGAAGCCTCATGGCCTTTTCCCTGTCTACTTTAGCAACTCTCTTGTTGTTGTCCTTGTTCAGCTCAGGTTTGTGTAGGTACATACTTTATGGGTGTAGCTTCTGACATTACTAGAAGAAACAATCTCACAGCAAGTCTTTTTTGCCCCCTCTTCTACATCGATCCCTGAGCCTTAGGTGTGACAGTTAGCTTCCATAGCTGCATTTTGATTGGTTGCAAAGACAGATTTCCTTGATGGGGGTGACAACCATACTTCTCTGCATGTTTAAGGACAAATATTTCGAGTGTAGTTAGAGAACACATTGGTTTAGTAAAGTGGTGGTTGTAGGTTCTTCTCCAGGATCCCTGAGTTCACTAGTCCTGGGTAGTTGGTTACGTTTCAGTTCTTTTTGCTGGTTATCCAGATGTAGGGTTTGTGCAGGGTCTCATTCCATAGCTGAGGCTGGTACACACACTAATTTACTGGGTACTGTATGCAGTTATCAGGCTAGGCTTGTAGGGATAGATCGCTTGGAACGCTTTCTTCATTATGGAGCTGTCTTCTTTCAAGAAGACAGACAACACATCAGTTCAAAAAATACTGAAGAAAACAAAAAGTTCAATTTGTGATGAATGTCATGGAGATATTAAATGAAAAACAAATCAGCAAAAAGGTAATGTTAGTTACTTCAGATAAGAAAGACATTGCCAACAACATGATATATGATTTGAGAACACAAGATGAGAGAGCAACCCAGCTATGATGAATTTTGGAAAATACCCTTCTGGGCTCTGGGATAAGTGACATGAAGGTCTTAAGGAGAAGCACTAATGTGATGTGATCAGTGTGGTTAAGGCAGGGTAGATGTGGAAGGGTGAAGAAGGTGAGAGATAGTTAAGGGGCCAAATGATCTAGGCAGCCATATTAGTTTACACATATTAGTTTACACAGCCATATTGTTGTAATATCAAGTGTGTAGGTTCTCCGTCATTGATCAAGTCTCACAGTGGGGTTTTCCAATCCTCTGGCTCTTACAGTCTTTCCACCCCCCTCTTCCACAATGTTTCCTGAGCAGTAGGTGCAGGAATTGTGTTATAGAGATGCAACTATTGAGCCTCGACACCCTACTATTTGATGGTCTTTATATTTTGGATAGCTGTAGTTTTCTTTGATGGCTACAATCTGCTACAAATAGATTCTTGGATGAGGACAAGAGCTATACTTATCTGTGGGTATAAGGATAAGCACTTAAAATGCAGTTAAAAATTAGGGTGATCTACTAAATTGGAGGTAGTTTTCCTCTAAGACTCACAATCTCACTAGTTCTGTATAGTTGGGTAGGTTTTCAGTACCAGGTATGTTGAGGAACATACCAAGGGTTGGTTGTTTGCTTGTTTGTTTGTTTGTTTGTTGGGTTCTGGGAATCAAACTCAGGTCCTCATATTTTAAATACATGACTTACTGTAATTTATAAGCTCTAACTAATCGTGTTTAGCAAGTCAAAAATTAAATGAAATTAATTGTGATGAAATGTTTAACTCAGTAGATGGCAAATGTTATCCAAAGACATGTAGCCATCCTAAAATTATTATTATTTTTGGGATCTTAAATATTGCTTGACCATTTGTTTTTTTAACCTTTGAAAACAGTCTAGTCAATTCCTTTAGTGATTAGATGACTTAGTTTTTTTAGAGTAATGTTTTAAAAATCAATTATTTCATTCATTTTACATTCCTACCTCAATTTCCCCTCCCTCCTCTCCTCTTAATCCTTACCCCCCTCACCTTATCTATTCCTCCTCCCTTTCTCTTCAGAAAAAGGGAGGCCTCCCATGGATATCAGCCAGTCTTGGAGTGTCAAGTTGCAGTAAGACTAGGTACATCTTCTCCTATTGAGGCTAGATGAGGCAGATCAGTATGGGGAAAGGATCCAATGACAGGCAACAGAGTCAGAGACAGCCCCTGCTCCTGCTGTTAGTAGTCCCACATGGAGAAGACCAAACTACATAATGATTACATATGTGTTGAGGGCCAGGGTCTGTCCCATGTATGCTCTCTGGTTGGTGGTTCAGTCTTTGTGAGCCTCTACACAGCCCAGGTTAGTTGATTCTGTTGGTTTTCTTGTGGTGTCCTTGACCCCTCTGGCTCTTACAATCCTTCCTTCCTCTCTTCTAAAGGATTCCCCAAGCTCACCTAATGTTGTCTGTGGGCTTCTGTATCTGTTTCCATCAGTTGCTGGGTGAAGTCTCTTTGATGGTAGTTATGCTAAGTTTCTGCCTGCGAGTATAGCAGGATATTATTAACAGTGTCAGGAGTGGGCTCCCTTTCATGGCATAGATCTCAAGCTGGGCCAGTCATTGGTTGGCTGTTTCCTCAATTTGTGCTCCATCTTTACCCCTGTACATCTTGTAGACAGGACAAATTGTAGGTCGAAGGTTTTGTGGCTGGGTTGGTGTCTCAGTAGCTCCATTGGAAGTCTTGTCTGGTTACAAGAGATGGCTGGTTCAGGTTCCATGTCCCCAACTAGCTAGGGTCACCTCATAGAGTCCTGAGGGTTTCCACTGCCTTAGGTTTTCTAGTTTGTACCAGAGATGCCCTCCCCCAATTCCATTTGTCTCTCCCAGTACTCTCTCCTTCTGTCCTACCCCCATCTGGTCTATTCTGTTCTCATCCCTGATGTTTGCCAATATGTATATAAGTACACCATGTATACACCTGCTGTCTGCAGTGGGCAAAAGAGGACACTGCTGTAGACAGCAGGCACTGGGTCTTCTGGATTGGAAGTTATAGACAGTCGTGAGTTGCTGTATCAGTGCTAAAATGAAATCTAGGTTCTCTGCAAGAGCAGCAAGTGTTTTTAAACTACTGAGCCATCTCTTTAGTCCTTATTTTAAAATAATTAGGCATTTTCCAGTACCAGTCATTCAAAAGTTTCTGTCTATTTCATATTTACAGATCATCTCTAGTCCAGCTAGCCAACCTTCATATACTCAGTAGCTACAATACACATGGCTACTAGCCGCCATTTTGGTAGAACTGATGCAGATGAGAAGACAGAGATCCAGACTGTGTAAATTACCAGCATAAGGGTCCAGAAAGGATTTGAGTCCTAATGTTACTCAAATATTAGGCCATTCTCAAGGCACAGCATTCATGTCCCGTACTCAGGTCATTTCTGTGTAAGCAAATCTCATGGGAAATCCCGTGGATTCCCCCATAACATAGACATGTTAATGTTCAACTAGTATTTTCATAGATTTACATTTTGTTTCTAAAGCAGATCAGCCTTGAATTCCTCCCTGTTGTTCTTTTTTAATTCCCCTTTATGAACATTAATACTTCATCTTATAGAAAGCAAATGTTCCTTTTGTTTTCCCTTTCAGCATTCCTGTGCAGTCACTGTATCTGGAGGAGGCTGGGCACTTGTCTGTCTCTTTTTCTTGTGGGGTATCCTAGCAGCCCTCTGTCCGCGGCGCCAATCATTTCTTTAGAAAATATTAATAGCTGACTGTCTGTAATGGAGTAAGGATTAGGTGCAGGGGCCTTTGCGGTTGAACAGGCTTGGATTTGAATTTCAGGTCCACTAGAAAGATAACATTGGATAAGTCATTCAGCTTCTCTAGACTTAAGTAGCAAATCGAAGAGAACGTCTATCTTTCAGGATTTATTGTGAAGGTCATGTGATACAATACATGTGAAGTATGACTCCACAGAGCCAATAATAAAAAAAAACAAAACAAAACAAGTGATTCTTTCATTAGACCTACTGTGTGCCAAGCAGTAATCTCCTTTTCTCACTATTTTCTTCTCTTCTCTTTTCTCTTCCTTCTGTTCCTCCCTCCAGCCCTCTCTCCCTTCCTTTGTAGCCTCCTAGTCTCAGATTCTCCATTGCCCTGCCTCAGCTTCCCAGGCACTGCAGGACAGACTCTCATTTCTTTAGGAATGGAATTCACTATTTATTATCAACATTACTAACTTAACCCATTTTGCATTTCTTATGTAGTTGGGAGATGGTCTTCTTTGTCCCCTCTGTAGCCCTTCTGGCCCACAGTTCCCATCCAACCCAGTCCTGCTAGTATGGTGACAGCTGCATTGGATATGCTGTTAATGGGAATGCATACTGAGAAATATATAAATGACCCTAAGGGAAAGGATTTCTTTCTGTTGAGACTTGATTTGAGCCTCAGCAATCACACAAGACCCAGGGTGTTTGTCTAAGGCTCCGCTTCTCATCCCGAGGCCCGGCTTTCTCATGAGCATCTCTCAGTCCTACACTTGGCTGCAGTCATCTGGCTTGCTCCACTTTCTTTTCTTTTTCCCTTTAGGCTGTTTCTCTTCCTGTCTCCATGCCCCAACCTGGCCATGGTAAAGCATAGCTAAAGAAGGCCATGCATTCTCATCAATGAACTGATACTTTTTCTGGGTTGAGCTAGTCTTCTGGGACAGGTCCTGTGTCAGAGTGGTTTTTTAGGTGTGAAGTCATGGGTACTTGATGAAGCAGTGTATAGCCTGGCCTTGGCTGAAGGAAGTTCTATTAACCCTCTTCCAGAGTCTCTGAGAATTGGGAGATAGTTGTTTTCTGGGATGGGGGGTTCCCATGAGCCAAAGCAGGGCCAGGCTACGGGAACAGGCTGCATGGGGATAGAGCACTCAGGGTCCCTTCCCTTGCTTCCTTTCTGTGTTCTCTTTATCCAGGAAGCTGAATCTGTTGCTAGTCAGATAATGCCTCTGTGACCATTTCCCACTTTAAGCCCGAGCTGGTGCCAGGGAAGAGGAAACCCTCAAAGCCAGCTGCCTCTGACTCAGACACTGTTGGTTTTTGCCACAACCACCACGTGGCTGCCTTCTTCCAGCCATAGTCTGGTTTTCTCTACCACAACCTGTCTGGATTGTCCTGAGATGGCTTGGGTTTGATTGTTTTTGTCAAGATGGACTTACTTTTTGCCACCTCAAGAAGGGGTTTCTTTGGGGAAAGAGAAATTAAGATTATTAGGTGTCTGGTAGGGACTTGCTAGAAAGCATACTTCATGTCTGAAGGGTTCTGGCCTTGTGCTCAGAACCTTGTGACAGCTTTTCTGTATCATGGGCTGTAGAGACTCTCAAAGGCTGGATGGGTGAATGTGATCTCTGTAAGCATGTGAGCCCCTTCTACCAATAGAGCATGCGTCTAACTCTGGCTTCCCACTCAGTGCCTTCCTTGCCACCCAAGATGGCTGACCATGCATCCACGCATCCTTCCTTTCTTCCCTCCCTCCCTCCTTTCCTCCCTCCCCCTTCCCTCCCTCTTTTCCTCCCTCCCTCTCTCCCTCCTTTCCATTCTCCTGCCCACCATATTTAACACAGTACAACAATGAGGAGCATAGACTCATGCATTGGTGTGAATACTGCCTTGGTGTGATCCCAGCTCCTCCTCTCACTGGCGTATGTAGTGTTTGTTAAGTTTATAACCCTTTCCTTGCCTCAGCTGTAAAATAAGATGTTGGGAAATAGCAACAGAGCATGTTTTATTGAAGTATGTGTTTTGCTTTCTCCAGTTCTTTTCCTGTTGAACATGTGTTAATAAATGTTATTTTTAGAAATAATAAAATATATAGACAAGAGAAGGGGCCCTCCTGGGCATTTTCCAAGGGATTCTACCCCATTTTCCTATGTTGAGCAAATCTGAAGGTGGTGACAGGCTTTGTCAGGTGTTATTGTGTTTATGATGGTGATTTTTGAGACACAATCATACTATATAGCCTGGGGTGACCTTGAATTTGAGGTCTTCCTGTTATTGTCTTCTAAGTATTACAAGTTCACGTGTGTATCACCACATCCAGCTATGATTATTAAAACAACCTCTCTGGACTGGAGACATAGTTGTTTAAGGGCACTGGCTGCCCTTCCGGAGGATCTGGGCTCAATTCTCAGCACCCTCATGTGAATTATGCTTGTAACTCCAGCTCCAAAAAAATCCAACATCCTCTTCTGGCTTCTATGGATACCAGGCACATGTATGGTATCGATATATACACACAAGCAGAACACTCATGTACATAATTATTTTTTTCTAGTTCAACAAAGAAAGACAAAGAAAGAGCTTTTAATGAAGAGACTTAGTCAGGAGCTGAAAAGATGGCTCAGTGGTTAAGAACACAGGCTGCCCTTCCCAAGGACTTGGGTTCAATTCCTAGCACCCATGTGGTGGTTCACAGCTGTCCATAATTCTAGTTTCTTGGGACCTGATGCTTTCTTCCAGCCTTCATGGGGATGAGGCACACAAGTGATACAAAGATATATGTGTAGGCTAAATATCCATACACATAACAGCAATGTAAAAGGTATGGAGACACGGTGGGGGGTGGGGAGACAGAGAGACACAGAGAGAGTCACAGAGAGTCAGCTTTGTGATTTCAGCACTAAATCCCATGCCTAGTTTTCTAGGGGCTGTGTTGCTAAGCACTTCATGAGGCTATTGGTAGAAGATGCCATGTGTCTGCCTATCACAGTGACCCAGGGAGGGGGGCTTCCACTGAAGACAGAAGCAGAGTTTGCAGACTTGGGCCAGAAGGAGATTTGTTAGTGTTTAGCTTGGCTGGCAGCCCACAACCCACCTTCTCATGTAGTCAGAAGTCTTCCTAGTGTAATGTGTGAAAACCTATAGCCCACTGCCCACGGCCTCCCAGAGCTGTATCCACCAACAGCTCAGAAGTGTGTACAAATTGGGAGCTGGCTGCATCCCACATCTCCCCGTGACATTTGCTGAAACAAATGCCTGTTAATAAATGGCATGAGTCCCTTGGTCTCAGTGATGAAGATGTACCTGTTACCGGGAGCCCTTGAGAGGAGACCTTTGTTGAAGGCCTCAGCACTCATTTTAATTGGTGCTAGACAGATGTGTTGGGGAAGCTCACCCCCTGCACACACCATTCATCTCAATAAGTGTGTTGTGAAATAACACCCCTTGCCCTTCTGTGTCTGGACCTTAAGGACTGATGACATGGTTGGTTTAAAGCTCTGTTGCTTCAGGATGCGATGTCAGCTGATGTGGATTAAATCGTTTTAAGGTCATGAGCTTTAACTCTTGCTTCAGTGATTCTTAAACCTCACTGTTGCAAAAGCCCCAGAGCTTTTATCTCCAGGGATTGAGCATGTTATTTCCAAGACGACATTATTTCTATTTCATATTAATCAGAAGGTAGAATGCATAGTGGCCTTGTGAAAAGTTAAATGACTTCTTTCCCACTTCCTGTGACGTGAGGAGGCAGTAACTGTTACTGCTTGGCTCCACCTGTATTTACTGGATGCCCGAGGGTCTTGAGCAGAAGAGAATAGGGTTAGTTCTTATGGCTGCTGAACCCAGCCTAGGGGGAAGTGTGGTACACATTTTGTTGAGGAAGAAAGGGTGCTTAAGAGAGATGGAGCCGGTCCTGTAGTTTGATATCATGTTACCTCCAGCACTAGACTCATCCATGTGTTATCTCAGGCCTAATCTCCATGTTGTGACTGACTGGAGTCAGTTTGATAACTCAAGGATGCATCAGTCAGGCAGGGCCCTTTTAGCAGGGTTTTGAATCTGCATTCTTTGCTCACTCAGTCTAGAGGGTGAACTTGGGAAGGCTCCTTGCTTACTTTTGCAGCACAGAGATGGTCTGACGGTGTGTGAGGTGCTGGGCATTGACTGCTGTTTGTCCTTGCATACTAAACTCTCTCTCCAACCCGAATCTTTCTTTCCTCTTCTTCACGAAGCGATTTAGACAATATCTAAGGCATGAGAAAATAAAGGGGGAATTCAGAAAGAAACACAGAAGGAGGGAGGCTGGAGTTGCAGAAAGAGAATGGAGAGGAGGGTGGAGAACCCAGGCGAGCTTGCTGACCTTGTGACTCCCCAGTGGGCTGCGGCATGGAGGGCTTTCTCAGGCGTGGTGGCCTACAGCCCCTGGCTCTTCTCCCTCATGCTGACATGTACCAAACACATCTTGTATTCACAGCGATGATGCTGGGAGGATTTTCTAACATCTGTGCCTGGATCATCCTTTCTGATTTCTGATCAATGGTCTCCAGACCATTGATCAAAATGTTCCAGGCTCCACTTCCTAGGCAATTCCATCACTGTGAGCTCTGACCCAGGATCAATGCAGAAAAGTGCAAAAGCATAGACATGAAACAAAAGGAAAAAAATGCTACAGTGTAACCTCATGATAATGCTTTATAGCCGTCTTTTTATAGTAAGTACCACATCATAAACATTGTTTCTCATAATCCTTCTCAAGATTCTATGTATCTCTGTGTGGGTAGTGTAAGTATGTGTATGAACATGTGTGTACAGGTTCACTTGATCTGTGTATGCATGTATGGAGGGCAGAAACACTTTGATGTCTTTCTCTATTGATTAATTTTTCAGTAAGGGTTTCTCACTGAATGTGATCTGGCTAGCTCGTCTCAGGGATCTCAGCCTGTCTCCACTCCCAGCTCTGGGATTACAGGTATAAACCAGCACGCTTAACTTTTATGCGGGTGCTGGGAATCTGAGTTCATACCCTCACTGTGTAGCAAACATTTTTTTCCCATTAAACCATCTCCCCAGCCCTCTTTTAGGAATTTAATAGCTGTATAGGCTTTTATGGGATGCTTATACCAGAATTCTCTCAAGCATCTCCCTTGTAAAATGTGAGTTAGTCATTTGTCTGTATCTTATGGGCACCTCTTTTGAATGTTTCTTAAGGATTCCTACGGATATTAGTTAGCTTTCACTGCGTCGGAAATGCCTACGACTCAGTTCTGCCCATGGCTGCTCCTCGCTCAGCTCTGCTGCTCTGCACTGCGGACAAGGCTGTTCTGCCGGGCAGGGCTGCTCAGGCATTTGCAGTCGGCTGGTGAATTGCCCACGGGGTGTCAAAGCACACAGACAGACAGGCCCTGAGGCATGAGCTTTGCCTATTTTGACTCACATTAAATTTGCTGCGTGTCTGTACTCCATAGCAACTGACTGCATCAGGCACACAGCCCAGTTGAGAGGCTATCACTAAAGAGCCTGGTTAGTGGGGGACATTAATAGAATTGGACCATTTCTGTAGTGAACACACTAAAGTTGCTTATATTGGAATTGGGTCAGAGGGTATGCCTCTTGCTAAGTTCTGTCTAATGCCTAGGGAAACTGTTCACCAGAGAAGTTGGGACTTAATATACTCAGCTAGAGCATAAACACCACCCCCTTCCAGGTCCTTTCTATGCAGTCCAGTCTGGAACTCACTAAGCTGCTCAGATGGGACGCACACTTGCTAGAATTGCAAGTGCGTTCCTCCATGCCTGGTTCTAGCTCCTTTCTATCACCAGGTAGAACAATTGCATTAATTCCCTCCCAGAAAATAACTTCATTGCTTTGAAACAATACATGCATTTTGTGAGGAAAAGCTATATTGGATGCTCCACTGTTGGGCGAAAGCACCTGCAGACGTGAACCTGTCTACCAAGAGCAGAAGAGCCATCTGGCTGGGCTCAGTCAACTCACAGGACTGAGCAAAAAAATGTGATTGTTAAAAAACAAACAGAAAAACAAAAGGAGGTCGGGGCAGGGGAGCTGGGCATCAGCTGCACAATCAAACCGACCTGAATTTAGATCTCAGCACTGACTCAGAGGAGGCAGGCATGGCTGTGCGGCCTGCAGTTCAGGGGTGGTGGTGGAGACATGCAGACCCCCAGACTCATTGGGTGGCTTTTCTATCCAGTCAATGAGAGCTGGGTTCAGTGAGAGACCCTGTCTAAAATGTAAAGTGACAAGCAATTGAGTAAAACACCAGATGTTGACCTCTGGCTTCTACCTGCATGTATGCATGCACACAAACACTTGCACCCCACATCTATACCCTAAACACACACACACACACACACACACACACCTACATATGCCCTCCACACCCCTCCCACAAACATACTCACACACCTACCTATGCCCTCCACACCCCTCCCACAAACATACTCACACCCACACCCACACACCTTTACCTGCCTCACAGGTAAAACCAAATAAGCAATATGTTCATTGTTAAAACCTGAACAATAAATGCCCTTTCTCCTCAATGCCTCCCTTAGTTCATGGTATCATTGTGTATATAGCCATTGGGCCCCAAACACTAAGCATCACTCTATCCCTGAGTGACACCCCACCCACCAGCATGCTGTATGTTTTGGGGTTAAAATTACTTATATCATATTTAGAATCTTTAAGTTATAATTATTCATGAAATTTGCCTCTAGTTTCCCTTTTTGCTCTTTTTTGTGCTCTCTCTGACAAATTTTTGCTATTTTCATCAACACATCTGGGGACACAGCTATCTTTTCTTGTCTTTTAGTGCTTGGGAAGTCTAAATAGCAAGCGATGTAGAACATATTTTTTAAAGTTGGAGTATGTCTTAGTTACAGTTTTACTGCTGTGAAGAGACTCCATGACCAAGGCAACTCTTATAAAGGACAACATTTAATTAGGGCTGGCTTACAGGTTCAGAGGTTCAGTCCAATGTCACCAAGGTGAGAACATGGCAGCAACCAGGCAGGCATGGTGCAGGAGGAGCTGAGAGTTCTACATCTTGTTCTGAAGGCAAACAGGAGAAGACTTGCTTCAGGGCAGCTAGGATGAGGGTCTTAAAGCCCATGCCCACAGTGACACACTTCTTCCAATGAGGCCACACCTACTCCAACAAAGCCACACCTCCAAATAGCACCACTCTCTGGGCCAAGCATATTCAAACCACCACAGAGTAAATTTCCCTTAACCCCTGGATAAGCCAACTGTTTGGACCCAGGCCTTTCTCACATGACACCTTTTCAAGGATTAGTTATTTGACAGATTTCCCAATGTAGCCCATGACCATTGTTGGGATGTCCCCTGA